>NC_135422.1:16933798-17236298 GCF_051991245.1 Festucalex cinctus | reverse complement strand
GAATATTTTAAAAATCTTTATGGAAATATGGAAAGGAAAAGTCAAACAACATAAATAAAAATTAAAAACTCATATTTTCTTTATCTTAATAGGGAAAGCCGGCTTTACTTTTGAGCTTCCAATTTACCCAAAAGGCGATGTGAACGTAACCTGGCAATAATGTGAAGGGGGCTGTGAAGAAGTTTCTAAGAAATGTTAATAAGAGTCCAAGCAGTATTTATGAATAATTTACCTTTTTATTCCACTCCACTTATCGCATGATTTCTTTTTTTGTTTTAAATTACAAAATTCCTCCATCAGTTTACTTTGGTCCATGGCCACATGATGTTAACACAACATGTTACCGTGCTGCATTATGCAAACAGAATAGACATTAACATCTTACCAGTGATTGTCTTAACTGACAGGGAGATGAGGTATGTTGGGGGATAAAATTTCTATCAAAACAATAGAAAATACTATCTGTTATTTATCAGTATTTGGGGAAAACGATACCACATTTTCTGTAGTTAGTTCCACATAAAACAAGTTATCATTTATGCTCGGTTCTTTCTTGTCCATTCGACAGTAGAAGCCTCAAAGACAAATTGTTAGACAAACTGAACAGTGAGCAGGGAATTAGTGAGGAAAAGTATTGTACAGTATTTGTTGATGGTAATATGCATTGATTGTGTTTGCATAGATCGTATGACTTGAAAAACAAAACAAATGAACAGTAACGAAGGAGTACAGTACAAACATTTTAAATGCTGTAACAAAAAATACAAAAAAAAAAATCTTATTCAGATAGTTTAATTTAGCACCACAATAGCACTCTTTGGTTTAATATCTGGGGATTCAGACATATTAACAATCATGAAATTGTACGACACAACCATCCAAAAAATTATCCTGTAGTTTATTTATTTTTTGTTTATTTTATTTTTTATTTTTTTAGGGAAAATTGATTGTTTAATAGCTTGTATCCAAATAGTTGGTTCTGTGGAGTGTCTGCCCAACCGTAGTTTATTAAGAGTTTATCCACCCATGACGTGATCCGCACGGCTGGGCCAAGATCCAGAGCCATTTTCAAGTGACAACACAGTCTGACAGACTATTATGCAAAGAAACACCCACATACATCCCCCTCATGGGTGCCAGTTGCATTGTCAAAGCCAAAAGGTAAACAGGACTGCATAATGTATCATGTAATACTAATTCATTTTAATTTGAATTAAATTTTTTACACGCTTGTATTTAACCACCTCGAATTGCACAAAAGAAGGCACAAAGGTGAAAAACAAAACAAAACACTGTCTCTGGGTTTTTAGGGGGTGATTTTTCAGGGTAGTACCCCCTTCCGCACTCAGCGGTTGCTCCTCATGGCTTCCTTGGCAGCCAGGATGAGAGGAGTCAGGCTGGACAGAGGCTTGGCCAGCTTCAGGAAAGGATGCTGCATACAAAAAAACATGGGAAATTTTTTACATGGGATCATAAATACATATGGGTTACTGATGCTGAAAGGGATGATGATTTTCTACGGGTACTTGTTAATTGTAGCTTCATTAGTGCAGTAGGTAGCGCGTCAGTCTCATAATCTGCAGGTCGTGAGTTCAATCCTCACATGGGGCGTTTTAACTTGGATATTAGCACTCTCATATGATATTCAGAAGAAGCAGACTGTGACCATGTGGCCTAAAGGATAAGGTGGCTGACTTTGGATTAGAATATTGAGGGTTTGAGTCCCTTCATGGTTACATTTAACACTTAAAGGCTTTGAGCAGTTTCTTTCCAAAACGACAACTCACTGAAGTGAAAAAACTGCTTACTTGCTGGCAATCGCAAAGTATTGCACATCAATGTAACTTTCTTAGGAGAGTTTGGTCGTGCATCTGAAGATCATGAGTTTGGTTCTCACATGGGGAAAGTGTGAAAAAAAAAAAGTTGAATTGGAATGGAATCAATCAAGAAATGTTAGAGGAGGGAAAAATGTAGTATATACCTAAATGTGGAAATTGTATTGTGAAAAAATGACATTTTACTGCAAAAAATGTGAAATGTTTGCAATGTGGAAATTCTTTCCCATAGCTTAGTGTTGGGCAATCATTGATCAAAAGTTTCATTGAGACCTTTGAGACATATGGATGCATGTTAGCGATACCTGCAGCAGTTCTCGGCCCGACCCTCTCTTCTCCACGTCCATCTCCAAGCATCGTGACAGGAAGGATCTGAAGACAGGGGACAGCTTCTCTGGACTCTGCAGCTCAGGAGTGCCATTGGTGGCGATTAAATACAACGCCTAAAAAGAAGAAAAAAAACAAACAAAATGTCAGCCGTATATGCATATGAATGATCAACATCATCAGACTGCAAATATGATCAAAAAAACTATTTGACCTGTGGAGTCCTTTGGGAAAAGACAGCCATGCCCTGTATGAGGATTGAACTCACGACCTTCAGATTATGAGACTGACGCGCTACCTACTGCGCTAACAAGGCTACTAGAGCAAAAGAAGAAACAAGTGAAAATCGAGGGATCTTTTTTTTTTTTTTTTTTTGTGCTTTCTTTAAGAGTGCATGCATCCCAACCTTATGTCACAGTGTGACCATGTGGCCTAATGGATAAGGCGTCTGATTTCGGATCAGAAGATTGAGGATTCAAGTCCCTTCTTGGTTAGCCAAATAATTGGGATAGCAGCAATTTATTTGCTTCTTAAATGACTTTCATATCAAAAATGTGTTATGTAGACTAGGTATGAATGAAGTCTGTTTTAACTGACGCGAGATTTGGGGAAAAAAAACTGCGATGCCCTGTATGAGGATCGAATTCATGACATTCAGATTATGAGACTGACGCGCTACCTACTGCGCTAACAAGGCTACTTGAGAAAATGAAGTAACAAGTGAAAAGCGTTATTTTTTGCTTTCTTTAAGAGTGCATTAATCCCAACCTTATGTCACAGTGTGACCATGTGGCCTAATGGATAAGGCGTCTGACTTCGGATCAGAAGATTGAGGGTTCGAGTCCCTTCATGGTTGGCCAAGTAATTGGGCTAGCAGCAAATTATTTGCTTCTCAAATGACTTTCATATCAAAAATGTATTATGTAGAGTATTATGAATGTAGTCTATTTTAATTGACGAGAATTGGGAAACAAAACAGCAACACCCTGTATGAGTATCGAACTCATGACCTTCAGATTATGAGACTGATGCGCTACCTACTGCGCTAACAAGGCAACTTGAGAAAAAGAAGTAACAAGTGAAAAGCGAGGGATAATTTTTTTTTTTTTTGCTTTCTTTAAGAGTGCATGCATCCCAAACTTATGTCACAGTGTAACCATGTGGCCTAATGGATAAGGCGTCTGTCTTCGGATCAGAAGATTGAGGGTACGAATCCCTTCATGGTTAGCCAAATAATTGGGCTCGCAGCAAATTTTTTGCTTTTTAACACATTCACTGCCAGCCCAGCAAAAATGCATTATTTGACGTATTTTTCCGTCAATGGCAGTCAATGAGTTAAATGACTTTCATATCAAAAATGTGTTATGTAGACTATGTATGAATGAAGTCTGTTTTAACTGACAAGATTTGGGGGAAAACAACCCAGCTATGCCCTGTATGAGGATCGAACTCATGACCTTCAAATTATGAGACTGACGCGCTACCTACTGCGCTAACGAGGCTACTTGAGGAAGAAGAAGTAACAAGTGAAAAGCGAGGGATCTTTTTTTTTTTTTTTTTTTTGCTTTCTATAAGAGTGCATGCATCCCAACCTGATGTCAGTGTGACCATGTGGCCTAATGGGTAAGGCTTCTGACTTCGGATCAGAAGATTGAGGGTTCGAGTCCTTTCATGGTTGGCCAAGTAATTGGGCTAGCAGCAAGTTTTTTGCTTCTCAAATGACTTTCATATCAAAAATGTATTATGTAGAGTATTATGAATGTAGTCTATTTTAACTGACGAGATTTGGTAAACAAAACAGCAATACCCTGTATGAGGATCGAACTCATGACCTTCAGATTATGAGACTGACGCGCTACCTACTGCGCTAACAAGGCTACTTGAGAAAACGAAGTAACAAGTGAAAAGCGTTATTTTTTGCTTTCTTTAAGAGTGCATTAATCCCAACCTTATGTCACAGTGTGACTATGTGGCCTAATGGATAAGGCGTCTGACTTCGGATCAGAAGATTGAGGGTTCGAGTCCCTTCATGATTGGGCTAGCAGCAAATTATTTGCTTCTCAAATGACTTTCATATCAAAAATGTATTATGTAGAGTATTATGAATGTAGTCTATTTTAACTGACGAGATTTGGGAAACAAAACAATACCCTGTATGAGGATCGAACTCATGACCTTCAGATTATGAGACTGATGCGCTACCTACTGCGCTAACAAGGCTACTTGAGAAAAAGAAGTAACAAGTGAAAAGCGAGGGATAATTTTTTTTTTTTTTTTTGCTTTCTTTAAGAGTGCATGCATCCCAAACTTATGTCACAGTGTAACCATGTGGCCTAATGGATAAGGCGTCTGACTTCGGTTCAGAAGATTGAGGGTTCGAGTCCCTTCATGGTTACCCAAATAATTGGGCTCGCAGCAAATTATTTGCTTTTTAACACATTCACTGCCAGCCCAGCAAAAATGCATTATTTGACGTATTTTTCCGTCAATGGCAGTCAATGAATTAGATGAGATGTAACCAAAATTGACGGATTTTTAAGCAAAATTTGCCTTAAAAAAAGAAAAAAGGAAAAAAGGATGCTGCAATATAATCACAAAATATATTGGCACATTGTGTTTAACACATTCACTGCCAGCCCAGCAAAGATGCATTATTTGACGTCTTTTTCCGTCAATGGCAGTCAATGAGTTAAATGACTTTCATATCAAAAATGTGTTATGTAGACTATGTATGAATGAAGTCTGTTTTAACTGACGAGATTTGGGAAAAAAACAGCTATGCCCTGTATGAGGATCGAACTCATGACCTTCAGATTATGAGACTGATGCACTACCTACTGCGCTAACAAGGCTAGTTGTTAAAATGAAGTAACAAGTGAAAAGCGAGGGATCTTTTTTTTTTTTTTTGCTTTCTTTGCGAGTGCATGCATCCCAAACTCATGTCACAGTGTGACCATGTGGCCTAATGGATAAGGCGTCTGACTTCGGATCAGAAGATTGAGGGTTCGAGTCCCTTCATGGTTAGCCAAATAATTTGGCGAGCAGCAAATTATTTGCTTCTCAAAAGACTTTCATATCAAAAATGTATTATGTAGAGTATTATGAATGTAGTCTATTTTAACTGACGAGATTTGGGAAACAAAACAGCAACACCCTGTATGAGTATCGAACTCATGACCTTCAGATTATGAGACTGACGCGCAACCTACTGCGCTAACAAGGCTACTTTAGAAAAAGAAGTAACAAGTGAAAAGCGAGGGATAAATTATTATTTTTTTGCTTCCTTTAAGAGTGCATGCATCCCAAACTTATGTCACAGTGTTACCATGTGGCCTAATGGCTAAGGCGTCTGATTTCGGCTCAGAAGATTGAGGGTTCGAGTCTCTTCATGGTTAGCCATATAATTGGGCTCGCAGCACATTATTTGCTTTCTTAAATGACATTCATATCAAAAATGCTTTCTGGAGACTATGTATGAATGAAGTCTGTTTTAACTGACGAGATTTGGGAAAAAAACAGCGATGCCCTGTATGAGGATCGAACTCATGACCTTCAGATTATGAGACTGATGCACTACCTACTGCGCTAACAAGGCTAGTTGGTAAAATGAAGTAACACGTGAAAAGCGAGGGATCTTTTTTTTTTTTTTTGCTTTCTTTGCGAGTGCATGCATCCCAAACTCATGTCACAGTGTGACCATGTGGCCTAATGGATAAGGCGTCTGACTTCGGATCAGAAGATTGAGGGTTCGAGTCCCTTCATGGTTAGCCAAATAATTTGGCGAGCAGCAAATTATTTGCTTCTCAAAAGACTTTCATATCAAAAATGTATTATGTAGAGTATTATGAATGTAGTCTATTTTAACTGACGAGATTTGGGAAACAAAACAGCAACACCCTGTATGAGTATCGAACTCATGACCTTCAGATTATGAGACTGACGCGCAACCTACTGCGCTAACAAGGCTACTTTAGAAAAAGAAGTAACAAGTGAAAAGCGAGGGATAAATTATTATTTTTTTGCTTCCTTTAAGAGTGCATGCATCCCAAACTTATGTCACAGTGTTACCATGTGGCCTAATGGCTAAGGCGTCTGATTTCGGCTCAGAAGATTGAGGGTTCGAGTCTCTTCATGGTTAGCCATATAATTGGGCTCGCAGCACATTATTTGCTTTCTTAAATGACATTCATATCAAAAATGCTTTCTGGAGACTATGTATGAATGAAGTCTGTTTTAACTGACGAGATTTGGGAAAAAAACAGCGATGCCCTGTATGAGGATCGAACTCATGACCTTCAGATTATGAGACTGACGCGCTACCTACTGCGCTAACAAGTCTACTTGAGAAAAAGAAGTAACAAGTGAAAATCAAGGGATCCATTTTATTATTTTTTTTGTGCTTTCTTTAAGAGTGCATGCATCCCAACCTTATGTCACAGTGTGACCATGTGGACTAATGGATAAGGCGTCTGACTTTGGCTCAGAAGATTGAGTGTTTGAGTCCCTTCATGGTTACTGAAATAATTGGGCTAGCAGCAAATTATTTGCTTCTTAAATGACTGTATTATGTAGACTATGTATGAATGAAGTCTGTTTTAATTGACGAGATTTGGGAAAAAAACAGCGATGCCTTGTATGAGGATCGAACTCATGACCTTCAGATTATGAGACTCATCTTTTCTTCCAAATACAGCAGTTGACTAATAATAAATATGAGTGTAATAATAGAATGTAGTTTTTCTTTCACAGACAAATGTTTCACAGGCTATTGTATTCCTTTGTCTTCCCCCAGACCCCATTACAACCAGTGGAGTTCAAACAGGTATGACTCATGCAAATGTCACTGTGCTCACAGTGGCCGCCAACTAGGACATCTCATCAGCCTTGTTAGCGCAGTAGGTATACTGCGCTAACAAGGCTACTTGAGAAAAAGAAGTAACAAGTGAAAAGCGAGGGATAAATTTTTTTTTTGTTGCTTCCTTTAAGAGTGCATGCATCCCAAACTTATGTCACAGTGTAACCATGTGGCCTAATGGATAAGGCGTCTGACTTCGGATCAGAAGATAGAGGGTTCGAGTCCCTTCATGGTTAGCCAAATAATTGGGCTAACAGCAAATTATTTGCTTTTTAACACATTCACTGCCAGCCCAGCAAAAATGCATTATTTGACGTATTTTTCCGTCAATGGCAGTCAATGAGTTAGATGAGATGTAACCAAAATTGACGGATTTTTAAGCAAAATTTGCCTTAAAAAAAGAAAAAAAGGATGCTGCAATATAATCACAAAATATATTGGCACATTGTGTTTAACACATTCACTGCCAGCCCAGCAAAGGCATTATTTGACGTCTTTTTCCGTCAATGGCAGTCAATGTGTTAAATGACTTTCATATCAAAAATGTGTTATGTAGACTATGTATGAATGAAGTCTGTTTTCACTGACAAGATTTGGGGAAAAAAAACAGCTATGCCCTGTATGAGGATCGAACTCATGACCTTCAGATTATGAGACTGACGCGCGACCAACTGAGCTAACAAGGCTACTTGAGAAGAAGAAGTAACAAGTGAAAATCAAGGGATCAATTTTTATTTTTTTTATTTTTTTGCTTTCTTTAAGTGTGCATGCATCCCAACCTCATGTCACAGTGTGACCATGTGGACTAATGGATAAGGCGTCTGACTTTGGATCAGAAGATTGAGTGTTTGAGTCCCTTCATGGTTACTCAAATAATTGGGCTAGCAGCAAATTATTTGCTTCTTAAATGACTGTATTATGTAGACTATGTATGAATGAAGTCTGTTTTAATTGACGAGATTTGGGAAAAAAACAGTGAGGCCCTGTATGAGGATCGAACTCATGACCTTCAAATTATGAGACTGACGCGCTACCTACTGCGCTAACAAGGCTAGTTGGGAAAATGAAGTAACAAGTGAAAAGCGAGGGATCTTTTTTTTTTTTTTTTTGCTTTCTTTGCGAGTGCATGCATCCCAAACTCATGTCACAGTGTGACCATGTGGCCTAATGGATAAGGCGTCTGACTTCGGATCAGAAGATTGAGGGTTCGAGTCCCTTCATGGTTAGCCAATTAATTTGGCTCGCAGCAAATTATTTGCTTCTTAAATGACTGTATTATGTAGACTATGTATGAATGAAGTCTGTTTTGACTGATGAGATTTTGGAAAAAAACAGCGATGCCCTGTATGAGGATCGAAGTCATGACCTTCAGATTATGAGACTGACGCGCTACCTACTGCGCTAACAAGGCAACTTGCAAAAAAGAAGTAACAAGTGAAAAGCGTTTTTTTTGCTTTCTTTAAGTGCATGCATCCCAACCTTATGTCACAGTGTGACCATGTGGACTAATGGATAAGGCGTCTGACTTTGGATCAGAAGATTGAGTGTTCAAGTCCCTTCATGGTTAGCCAAATAATTGGGCTAGCAGCAAATTATTTGCTTCTTAAATGACTGTATTATGTAGACAATGTATGAATGAAGTCTGTTTTGATTGACGAGATTTTGGAAAAAAAACAGCGATGCCCTGTATGAGGATCGAACTCATGACCTTCAGATTATGAGACTGACGCGCTACCTACTGCGCTAACAAGGCTACTTGAGAAAAAGAAGTAACAAGTGAAAATCAAGGGATCCATTTTATTTTTTTGCTTTCTTTGCGAGTGCATGCATCCCAACCTTATGTCACAGTGTGACCATGTGGCCTAATGGATAAGGCGTCTGACTTCGGATCAGAAGATTGAGGGTTCGAGTCCCTTCATGGTTTGCCAAATAATTTGGCTAGCAGCAAATTATTTGCTTCTTAAATGACTTTCATATGTATGAATGAAGCTGAAGTATGTTTTAACTGACGAGATTTTGGAAAAAAAAAACAGCAATGCCCTGTATGAGGATTGAACTCGAGACCTTCAGATTATGAGACTGACGCGCTACCTAAGGCTGACGGGATCACAAGATTGAAGGTTCGAGTCCCTTCATGGTTAGCCAAATAGCAGCAAATTATTTGCTTTCTTAAATGACATTCATATCAAAAATACTTTCTGGACACTATGTATGAATGAAGTCTGTTTTAACTGACGAGATTTGGGGAAAAAAACAGCAATGCCCTGTATGAGGATCGAACTCATGACCTTCAGATTATGAGACTGCCGCGCTACCTACTGCGCTAACAAGGCTACTTGAGAAAAAGAAGTAACAAGTGAAAAGCGTAATTTTTTGCTTTCTTTCAGAGTGCATGCATCCCAACCTTATGTCAAAGTGTGACCATGTGGCCTAATGGATAAGGCGTCTGACTTCGGATCAGAAGATTGAGGGTTCGAGTCCCTTCATGGTTAGCCAAATAATTTGGCTAGCAACAAATTATTTGCTTCTTAAATGACTTTCATATGTATGAATGAAGCTGAAGTATGTTTTAACTGACGAGATTTTGGGGAAAAAAAACAGCAATGCCCTTTGTGAGGATCGAACTCATGACCTTCAGATTATGAGACTGACGCACTACCTACTGCGCTAACAAGGCTACTTGAGAAAAAGAAGTAACAAGTGAAAAGCGAGGGATAAATTATTATTTTTTTGCTTCCTTTAAGAGTGCATGCATCCCAAACTTATGTCACAGTGTTACCATGTGGCCTAATGGCTAAGGCGTCTGATTTCGGCTCAGAAGATTGAGGGTTCGAGTCTCTTCATGGTTAGCCATATAATTGGGCTCGCAGCACATTATTTGCTTTCTTAAATGACATTCATATCAAAAATGCTTTCTGGAGACTATGTATGAATGAAGTCTGTTTTAACTGACGAGATTTGGGAAAAAAACAGCGATGCCCTGTATGAGGATCGAACTCATGACCTTCAGATTATGAGACTGACGCGCTACCTACTGCGCTAACAAGGCTACTTGAGAAAAAGACGTAACAAGTGAAAAGCGAGGGATCCTTTTTTTTTTTTTTTTTTTGATTTCTTTGCGAGTGCATGCATCCCAAACTCATGTCACAGTGTGACCATGTGGCCTAATGGATAAGGTGTCTGACTTCGGATCAGAAGATTGAGGGTTCGAGTCCCTTCATGGTTAGCCAAATAATTGGGCTTGCAGCAAATTATTTGCTTTTTAGATGAGATGTAACCAAAATTGACGGATTTTTAAGCAAAATTTGCCTTAAAAAAAGAAAAAAGGAAAAAAGGATGCTGCAATATAATCACAAAATATATTGGCACATTGTGTTTAACACATTCACTGCCAGCCCAGCAAAGATGCATTATTTGACGTCTTTTTCCGTCAATGGCAGTCATTGAGTTAAATGACTTTCATATCAAAAATGTGTTATGTAGACTATGTATGAATGAAGTCTGTTTTAACTGACAAGATTTGGGGAAAAAAACAGCTATGCCCTGTATGAGGATTGAACTCATGACCTTCAGATTATGAGACTGACGCGCTACCTACTGCGCTAACAAGGCTAGTTGGTAAAATGAAGTAACAAGTGAAAAGCGAGGGATCTTTTTTTTTTTTTTTTTTTTTTTTTGCTTTCTTTGCGAGTGCATGCATCCCAAACTCATGTCACAGTGTGACCATGTGGCCTAATGGATAAGGCGTCTGACTTCGGATCAGAAGATTGAGGGTTCGAGTCCCTTCATGGTTAGCCAAATAATTTGGCGAGCAGCAAATTATTTGCTTCTTAAATGACTTTCATATGTATGAATGAAGCTGAAGTATGTTTTAACTGACGAGATTTGGGGAAAAAAAAACAGCAATGGCCTATGTGAGGATCGAACTCATAACCTTTAGATTATCAGACTGACGCACTACCTACTGCGCTAACAAGGCTACTTGAGAAAAAGAAGTAACAAGTGAAAAGGGAGGGATTTATTTATTAATATTTATTTTTTGCTTTCTTTAGGAGTGCATGCATCCCAACCTTACGTCACAGTGTTACCATGTGGACTAATGGATAAGGCGTCTGACTTTGGATCAGAAGATTAAGGGTTCGAGTCCCTTCATGGTTACTCAAATAATTGGGCTAGCAGCAAATTATTTGCTTCTTAAATGACTTTTATATCAAAAATGTGTTATGTAGACTATGTATAAATGAAGTCTGTCTTAACTGACGAGATTTTTGAAAAAAAAACAGCGATGCCCTGTATGAGGATCAAACTCGAGACCTTCAGATTATGAGACTGACGCGCTACCTACTGCGCTAACAAGGCTACTTGAGAAAAAGAAGTAACAAGTGAAAAATTGTATTTTTTGCTTTATTTAAGAGTGCATGCATCCCAACCTTATTTCACAGTGTGACCATGTGGCCTAATGGATAAGGCGTCTGACTTCGGATCAGAAGATTGAGGGTTCGAGTCCCTTCATGGTTGGCCAAGTAATTGGGCTAGCAGAAAATTATTTGCTTCTCAAATGACTTTCATATCAAAAATGTATTATGTAGAGTATTATGAATGTAGTCTATTTTAACTGACTAGATTTGGGAAACAAAACAGCAATACCCTGTATGAGGATCGAACTCATGACCTTCAGATTATGAGACTGATGCGCTACCTACTGCGCTAACAAGGCTACTTGAGCAAAAGAAGTAACAAGTGAAAAGCGAGGGATAATTTTATTTTTTATTTTTTTGCTTTCTTTAAGAGTGCATGCATCCCAAACTTATGTCACAGTGTAACCATGTGGCCTAATGGATAAGGCGTCTGACTTCGGATCAGAAGATTGAGGGTAGGAATCCCTTCATGGTTAGCCAAATAATTGGGCTCGCAGCAAAATATTTGCTTTTTAACACATTCACTGCCAGCCCAGCAAAAATGCATTATTTGACGTATTTTTCCGTCAATGGCAGTCAATGAGTTAAATGACTTTCATATCAAAAATGTGTTATGTAGACTATGTATGAATGAAGTCTGTTTTAACTGACAAGATTTGGGGAAAAAAAACAGCTATGCCCTGTATGAGGATCGAAATCATGACCTTCAGATTATGAGACTGACACGCTACCTACTGCGCTAACAAGGCTACTTGAAAAAAAGACGTAACAAGTGAAAAGCGGGTTTTTTTGCATTCTTTAAGAGTGCATGCATCCCAACCTTACGTCACATTGTGACCATGTGGCCTAATGGATAAGGCGGCTGACTTTGGATCATAAGATTGAGGGTTCGAGTCCCTTCATGGTTAGCCAAATAATTGGGCTAGCAGCAAATTATTTGCTTCTTAAATGACTGTATTATGTAGACTATGTATGAATGAAGTCTGTTTTGACTGATGAGATTTTGGAAAAAAACAGCGATGCCCTGTATGAGGATCGAACTCATGACCTTCAGATTATGAGACTGACGCGCTACCTACTGCGCTAACAAGGCAACTTGCAAAAAAGAAGTAACAAGTGAAAAGCGTTTTTTTTGCTTTCTTTAAGTGCATGCATCCCAACCTTATGTCACAGTGTGACCATGTGGACTAATGGATAAGGTGTCTGACTTTGGATCAGAAGATTGAGTGTTCAAGTCCCTTCATGGTTAGCCAAATAATTGGGCTAGCAGCAAATTATTTGCTTCTTAAATGACTGTATTATGTAGACAATGTATGAATGAAGTCTGTTTTGATTGACGAGATTTTGGAAAAAAAACAGCGAGGCCCTGTATGAGGATCGAACTCATGACCTTTAGATTATGAGACTGACGCGCTACCTACTGCGCTAACAAGGCTAGCTGGGAAAATGAAGTAACAAGTGAAAAGCGAGGGATCTTTTTTTTTTTGCTTTCTTTGCGAGTGCATGCATCCCAAACTCATGTCACCGTGTGACCATGTGGCCTAATGGATAAGGCGTCTGACTTCGGATCAGAAGATTGAGGGTTCGAGTCCCTTCATGGTTTGCCAAATAATTTGGCTAGCAGCAAATTATTTGCTTCTTAAATGACTTTCATATGTATGAATGAAGCTGAAGTATGTTTTAACTGACGAGATTTTGGAGAAAAAAAAACAGCAATGCCCTATATGAGGATCAAACTCATGACCTTTAGATTATGAGACTGACGCGCTACCTACTGCGCTAACGAGGCTACTTGAGGAAAAAGAAGTAACAAGTGAAAAGGGATTTTTTTTTTTTTTTTTTTTTGCTTTCTTTAGGAGTGCATGCATCCCAAGCTTATGTCACAGTGTTACTATGTGGCCTAATGGCTAAGGCGTCTGATTTCAGCTCAGAAGATTGAGGGTTCGAGTCTCTTCATGGTTAACCAAATAATTGGGCTCGCAGCAAATTATTTGCTTTCTTAAATGACATTCATATTTCATATCAAAAATGCTTTCTGGAGACTATGTATGAATGAAGTCTGTTTTAACTGACGAGATTTGGGAAAAAAACAGCGATCCCCTGTATGAGGATCGAACTCATGACCTTCAGATTATGAGACTGACGCGCTACCTACTGCGCTAACAAGGCTACTTGAAAAAAAGACGTAACAAGTGAAAAGCGAGGGATTTTTATTTTTTATTTTTTTGCTTTCTTTAAGAGTGCATGCATCCCAAACTTATGTCACAGTGTAACCATGTGGCCTAATGGATAAGGCGTCTGACTTCGGATCAGAAGATTGAGGGTAGGAATCCCTTCATGGTTAGCCAAATAATTGGGCTCGCAGCAAAATATTTGCTTTTTAACACATTCACTGCCAGCCCAGCAAAAATGCATTATTTGACGTATTTTTCCGTCAATGGCAGTCAATGAGTTAAATGACTTTCATATCAAAAATGTGTTATGTAGACTATGTATGAATGAAGTCTGTTTTAACTGACAAGATTTGGGGAAAAAAAACAGCTATGCCCTGTATGAGGATCGAAATCATGACCTTCAGATTATGAGACTGACACGCTACCTACTGCGCTAACAAGGCTACTTGAAAAAAAGACGTAACAAGTGAAAAGCGGGTTTTTTTGCATTCTTTAAGAGTGCATGCATCCCAACCTTACGTCACATTGTGACCATGTGGCCTAATGGATAAGGCGTCTGACTTCGGATCAGAAGATTGAGGGTTCGAGTCCCTTCATGGTTAGCCAAATAATTGGGCTAGCAGCAAATTATTTGCTTCTTAAATGACTGTATTATGTAGACTATGTATGAATGAAGTCTGTTTTGACTGATGAGATTTTGGAAAAAAACAGCGATGCCCTGTATGAGGATCGAACTCATGACCTTCAGATTATGAGACTGACGCGCTACCTACTGCGCTAACAAGGCAACTTGCAAAAAAGAAGTAACAAGTGAAAAGCGTTTTTTTTGCTTTCTTTAAGTGCATGCATCCCAACCTTATGTCACAGTGTGACCATGTGGACTAATGGATAAGGTGTCTGACTTTGGATCAGAAGATTGAGTGTTCAAGTCCCTTCATGGTTAGCCAAATAATTGGGCTAGCAGCAAATTATTTGCTTCTTAAATGACTGTATTATGTAGACAATGTATGAATGAAGTCTGTTTTGATTGACGAGATTTTGGAAAAAAAACAGCGAGGCCCTGTATGAGGATCGAACTCATGACCTTTAGATTATGAGACTGACGCGCTACCTACTGCGCTAACAAGGCTAGCTGGGAAAATGAAGTAACAAGTGAAAAGCGAGGGATCTTTTTTTTTTTGCTTTCTTTGCGAGTGCATGCATCCCAAACTCATGTCACCGTGTGACCATGTGGCCTAATGGATAAGGCGTCTGACTTCGGATCAGAAGATTGAGGGTTCGAGTCCCTTCATGGTTTGCCAAATAATTTGGCTAGCAGCAAATTATTTGCTTCTTAAATGACTTTCATATGTATGAATGAAGCTGAAGTATGTTTTAACTGACGAGATTTTGGAGAAAAAAAAACAGCAATGCCCTATATGAGGATCAAACTCATGACCTTTAGATTATGAGACTGACGCGCTACCTACTGCGCTAACGAGGCTACTTGAGGAAAAAGAAGTAACAAGTGAAAAGGGATTTTTTTTTTTTTTTTTTTTTGCTTTCTTTAGGAGTGCATGCATCCCAAGCTTATGTCACAGTGTTACTATGTGGCCTAATGGCTAAGGCGTCTGATTTCAGCTCAGAAGATTGAGGGTTCGAGTCTCTTCATGGTTAACCAAATAATTGGGCTCGCAGCAAATTATTTGCTTTCTTAAATGACATTCATATTTCATATCAAAAATGCTTTCTGGAGACTATGTATGAATGAAGTCTGTTTTAACTGACGAGATTTGGGAAAAAAACAGCGATCCCCTGTATGAGGATCGAACTCATGACCTTCAGATTATGAGACTGACGCGCTACCTACTGCGCTAACAAGGCTACTTGAAAAAAAGACGTAACAAGTGAAAAGCGAGGGATTTTTTTTTTTTTTTTTTTTGCTTTCTTTAAGAGTGCATGCATCCCAAACTTATGTCACAGTGTAACCATGTGGCCTAATGGATAAGGCGTCTGACTTCGGATCAGAAGATTGAGGGTTCGAGTCCCTTCATGGTTAGCTAAATAATTGGGCTTGCAGCAAATTATTTGCTTTTTAACACATTCACTGCCAGCCCAGCAAAAATGCATTATTTGACGTATTTTTCCGTCAATGGCAGTCAATGAGTTAGATGAGATGTAACCAAAATTGACGGATTTTTAAGCAAAATTTGCCTTAAAAAAAGAGAAAAGGAAAAAAGGATGCTGCAATATAATCACAAAATATATTGGCACATTGTGTTTAACACATTCACTGCCAGCCCAGCAAAGGCATTATTTGACGTCTTTTTCCGTCAATGGCAGTCAATGTGTTAAATGACTTTCATATCAAAAATGTGTTATGTAGACTATGTATGAATGAAGTCAGTTTTAACTGACAAGATTTGGGGGAAAAAACAGCTATGCCCTGTATGAGGATCGAACTCATAACCTTCAGATTATGAGACTGACGCTCGACCAACTGAGCTAACAAGGCTACTTGAGAAGAAGAAGTAACAAGTGAAAATCAAGGGATCAATTTTTATTTTTTTTTTTTGCTTTCTTTAAGAGTGCATGCATCCCAACCTTATGTCACAGTGTGACCATGTGGACTAATGGATAAGGCGTCTGACTTTGGATCAGAAGATTGAGTGTTCGAGTCCCTTCATGGTTTCTCAAATAATTGGGCTAGCAGCAAATTATTTGCTTCTTAAATGACTGTATTATGTAGACTATGTATGAATGAAGTCTGTTTTAATTGACGAGATTTGGGAAAAAAAACAGTGAGGCCCTGTATGAGGATCGAACTCATGACCTTCAGATTATGAGACTGACGCGCTACCTACTGCGCTAACAAGGCTAGTTGGGAAAATGAAGTAACAAGTGAAAAGCGAGGGATCCTCCTTTTTTTTTTTGCTTTCTTTGCGAGTGCATGCATCCCAAACTCATGTCACAGTGTGACCATGTGGCCTAATGGATAAGGCGTCTGACTTCGGATCAGAAGATTGAGGGTTCGAGTCCCTTCATGGTTAGCCAAATAATTTGGCGAGCAGCAAATTATTTGCTTCTTAAATGACTTTTATATCAAAAATGTGTTATGTAGACTATGTATAAATGAAGTCTGTTTTAACTGACGAGATTTTTGAAAAAAAAAAAAAAACAGCGATGCCCTGTATGATGATCGAACTCAAGACCTTCAGATTATGAGACTGACACGCTACCTACTGCGCTAACAAGTCTACTTGAGAAAACGAAGCTAGTTGAAAAGCGAAGGATCAGGATAAGGATAAGGCTGACGGGATCACAAGATTGAGGGTTCGAGTCCCTTCATGGTTAGCCAAATAGCAGTAAATTCTTTGCTTCTTAAATGACTTTCATATCAAAAATGTGTTATGTAGACTATGTATGAATGAAGTCTTTTTACTGACGAGATTTGGGAAAAAAACAGCAATGCCCTATATGAGGATCGAACTCATGACCTTTAGATTATGAGACTGACGCGCTACCTACTGCGCTAACGAGGCTTCTTGAGGATAAAGAAGTAAAAAGTGAAAAGCGAGGGATACTTTTTTTTTTTTTGCTTTCTTTAAGTGCATGCATCCCAACCTTTTGTCACAGTGTGACCATGTGGCCTAATGGATAAGGCGTCGGATCAGAAGATTGAGGCTTAGCTAATTAATTAGGCTAGCAGCAAATTATTTGCTTCTTAAATGACTTTCATATCAAAAATGTGTTCTGGAGACTATGTATGAATGAAGTCTGTTTTAACTGATGAGATTTGGGAAAAAAAAACAGCGAGGCCCTGTATGAGGATCGAACTCATGACCTTCAGATTATGACTGACGCGCTACCTACTGCGCTAACAAGGCTACTTGAGAAAAAGAAGTAACAAGTGAAAAGCGAGGGACATTTTTTTTTTTTTGCTTTCTTTAAGAATGCATGCATCCCAAACTTATGTCAGAGTGTAACCATGTGGCCTAATGGATAAGGCGACTGACTTCGGATCAGAAGATTGAGGGTTCGAGTCCCTTCATGGTTAGCCAAATAATTGGGCTAGCAGCATATTATTTGGTTCTTAACACATTCACTGCCAGCCCAGCAAAAATGCATTATTTGACGTATTTTTCCGTCAATGGCAGTCAATGAGTTAGATGAGATGTAACCAAAATTGACGGATTTTTAAGCAAAATTTGCCTTAAAAAAAGAAAAAAGGAAAAAAGGATGCTGCAATATAATCACAAAATATATTGGCACATTGTGTTTAAATGACTTTCATATCAAAAATGTGTTATGTAGACTATGTATGAATGAAGTGTGTTTTAACTGACAAGATTTGGGAAAAAAAAAACAGCTATGCCCTGTATGAGGATCGAACTCATGACCTTCAGATTATGAGACTGACGCGAGACCAACTGAGCTAACAAGGCTACTTGAGAAGAAGAAGTAACAAGTGAAAATCGAGGGATCATTTTTATTTTTTATTTTTTTTTTTGCTTTCTTTGCGAGTGCATGCATCCCAAACTCATGTCACAGTGTGACCATGTGGCCTAATGGATAAGGCGTCTGACTTCGGATCAGAAGATTGAGGGTTCGAGTCCCTTCATGGTTTGCCAAATAATTTGGCTAGCAGCAAATTATTTGCTTCTTAAATGACTTTCATATGTATGAATGAAGCTGAAGTATGTTTTAACTGACGAGATTTTGGAAAAAAAAAAACAGCAATGCCCTATATGAGGATCGAACTCATGACCTTTAGATTATGAGACTGACGCGCTACCTACTGCGCTAACGAGGCTTCTTGAGGAAAAAGAAGTAAAAAGTGAAAAGGGAGTTTTTTTTTTTTTTTTTTTTGCTTTCTTCAAGGGTGCATGCATCCCAAACCCATGTCACAGTGTGACCATGTGGCCTAATGGATAAGACTTCGGATCAGAAGATTGAGGGTTCGAGTCCCTTCATGGTTAGCTAAATAATTGGGCTAGCAGCAAATTATTTGCTTCTCAAATGACTTTCATATCAAAAATGTATTATGTAGACTATTATGAATGTAGTCTAGTTTAACTGACGAGATTTGGGAAAAAAAACAGCAATACTCTGTTTGAGGCTCGAACTCATGACCTTCAGATTATGAGACTGATGCGCTACCTACTGCGCTAACAAGGCTACTTGAGAAAAAGAAGTAACAAGTGAAAAGCGAGTGATCCTTTTTTTTTTTTTTTTTTTTTTTTTTTTTGCTTTCTTTAAGAGTGCATGCATCCCAACCTTATGTCACATTGTGACAATGTGGCCTAATGGATAAGGCGGCTGATTTTGGATCAGAAGATTGAGGGTTCGAGTCCCTTCATGGTTAGCCAAATAATTGGGCTAGCAGCAAATTATTTGCTTCTTAAATGACTGTATTATGCAGACTATGTATGAATGAAGTCTGTTTTAACTGATGAGATTTGGGAAAAAAAACAGCGATGCCCTGTATGAGGATCGAACTCATGACCTTCAGATTATGAGACTGACGCGCTACCTACTGCGCTAACAAGGCTACTTGAGAAAAAGAAGTAACAAGTGAAAAGCGAGGGATACTTTTTTTTTTTTTAAGCTTTCTTTAAGAGTGCATGCATCCCAACCTGTTGTCAGTGTGACCATGTGGCCTAATGGGTAAGGCTTCTTACTTCGGATCAGAAGATTGAGGGTTTGTGACCCTTCATGGTTGGCCAAGTAATTGGGCTTGCAGCAAATTATTTGCTTCTTAAATGACTTTCATATCAAAAATGTGTTCTGGAGACTATGTATGAATGAAGTCTGTTTTAACTGATGAGATTTGGGGAAAAAAAAACAGCGAGGCCCTGTATGAGGATCGAACTCATGACCTTCAGATTATGACTGACGCGCTACCTAATGCGCTAACAAGGCTACTTGAGAAAAAGAAGTAACAAGTGAAAAGCGTAATTTTTTGCTTTCTTTCAGAGTGCATGCATCCCAACCTTATGTCAAAGTGTGACCATGTGGCCTAATGGATAAGGCGTCTGACTTCGGATCAGAAGATTGAGGGTTCGAGTCCCTTCATGGTTAGCCAAATAATTGGGCTAGCAGCAAATTATTTGGTTCTTAACACATTCACTGCCAGCCCAGCAAAAATGCATTATTTGACGTATTTTTCCGTCAATGGCAGTCAATGAGTTAGATGAGATGTAACCAAAATTGACGGATTTTTAAGCAAAATTTGCCTTAAAAAAAGAAAAAAGGAAAAAAGGATGCTGCAATATAATCACAAAATATATTGGCACATTGTGTTTAAATGACTTTCATATCAAAAATGTGTTATGTAGACTATGTATGAATGAAGTGTGTTTTAACTGACAAGATTTGGGAAAAAAAAAACAGCTATGCCCTGTATGAGGATCGAACTCATGACCTTCAGATTATGAGACTGACGCGCGACCAACTGAGCTAACAAGGCTACTTGAGAAGAAGAAGTAACAAGTGAAAATCGAGGGATCATTTTTATTTTTTATTTTTTTGCTTTCTTTGCGAGTGCATGCATCCCAAACTCATATGACAGTGTGACGATGTGGCCTAATGGATAAGGTGTCTTCCTTCAGATCAGAAGATTGAGGGTTCGAGTCCCTTCATGGTTAGCCAAATAAATGGGCTAGCAGCAAATTATTTGCTTCTTAAATTACTTTCAAATCAAAAATGTATTATGTAGACTATGTGTGAATCAAAATCTCGTCAGTTAAAATAGACTTTATTTTAACTGACGAGATTTTGGAGAAAAAAACAGCGATGCCTTATATGAGGATCGAACTCATGACCTTCAGATTATGAGACTGACGCGCTACCTACTGCGCTAACAAGGCTACTTGATAAAAAGAAGTAACAAGTGAAAAGCGAGGGATGGATAAGGCAGACTCCTTAAAACAACAATGGAAGTCCGCACTCCTCAAAAGCAAACAATTACAAAGATCAAATCGAAAATTGAGTCCAATCGTGGAAATCCCAGCAGAATAGATTTTTATTGATTTTATTGATACCGGATCAGAAGATTGAGGGTTCGAGTCCCTTCATGGTTAGCCAAATAATTGGGCTAGCAGCAAATTATTTGCTTCTTAAATGACTTTCATATCAAAAATGTGTTATGTAGACTATGTATGAATTAAGTCTGTTTTAACTGAAGAGATTTGGGGGGAAAAAAAGCGATGCCCTGTATGAGGATCAAACTCATGACCTTCAGATTATGAGACTGACGCGCTACCTACTGCGCTAACAAGGCAAATTGGGAAAAAGAAGCTAGTTGAAAAGCGAGGGATAAGGATAAGGCTGACCGGATTACAAGATTGAGGGTTCGAGTCCCTTCATGGTTAGCCAAATAGCAGCAAATTCTTTGCTTCTTAAATGACTTTCATATCAAAAATGTGTTATGTAGCTTATGTATAAATGAAGTCTGTTTTAACTGACGAGATTTGGGAAAAAAAACAGCGATGCCCTGTATGAGGATCGAACTCATGACCTTCAGATTATGAGACTGACGCGCTACCTACTGCGCTAACAAGGCTACTTGAGAAAAAGAAGTAACAAGTGAAAAGCGGTATTTTTTGCTTTCTTTAAGAGTGCATGCATCCCAACCTTATGTCACAATGTAACCATGTGGCCTAATGGATAAGGCGTCTGACTTCGGATCAGAAGATTGAGGGTTCAAGTCCCTTCATGGTTGACCAAGTAATTGGGCTAGCAGCAAATTATTTGCTTCTCAAATGACTTTCATATCAAAAATGTATTATGTAGAGTATTATGAATGTAGTCTATTTTAACTGACGAGATTTGGGAAACAAAACAGCAATACCCTGTATGAGGATCGAACTCATGACCTTCAGATTATGAGACTGACGCGCTACCTACTGCGCTAACAAGGCTACTTGAGAAAAATAAGTAACAAGTGAAAACTTGTCAAAACTGGGTGTTGAGGTTAACCATGCGGCTGGGAACGGAAAATCTGCACATTCCCTCAATTTAGAAAAAAAATATTTTGCAGCAATCAGCTCCGACTGTATGTCACATGGTTTTACTTAATACCATGATGTATTTATGTGGCCAAATGGATAAGGCGTCTGACTTCTGATCAGAAGATTGAGTCCCTTCATGGTCAAACTCTTTCATATATTTTTTGTAAACACAATTGTCACTGTGCTGAATTTGATACACTAACAGTGAGTGTTCAATAGCTCAATAAAATGAAGAATGAATGCAAAATTTGATTTCACAATTTTGCAAATTTTCATCGATTCAATTTTTAAAATGACTATGAATTGAATTTGGTTTATTGCCCAGCCCTTAAAAAAAACCATAAAAAAAAAAAAAACAGCACGCTACCCGTAGAGGCCATGGATAGTGCAATGCATCCCTGGTCCATCCCTTCATTATTAAGTGACGATGTGGCCTAATGGATAAGGCGTCTGACTTCGGATCAGAAGATTGAGGGTTCGAGTCCCTTCGTGGTCTGTTTTATGGGATGACATCTACTATCCATCACACATTATTTAGACATACATAGGACCGGATAAACTGGATTTGGAAGGGGCTCATGTAGATTTCTAGTACATGCTTTATGTCTCTTAAAAATATTTCATTCTTTGTATTATTTAAATTTCTTCTCATGAATAAAAACCTTTTATTTTTTTAAAATACACACCTTTTGTCCTTTATTTCTGTAATACTAGGACTTTTTTCCCCCCTCACTCACCCTGAGAGGGTTCTCATTGAGATACGGGGGCTCGCCCTCCACCATCTCGATGGCCATGATGCCCAGAGACCAAATGTCCACTTTGGGCCCGTAGGCCTTCCTGGTGACCACCTCCGGAGCCATCCAGTAGGGCGTGCCCACCATGGTGCTGCGCTTGCTCTGCTCGGGCGTGATCTGAGCGCAAAAGCCAAAGTCGGCTGCAAATACAAACACAAAGACGTTATTACCAAAAGGTTTGAGATGGTGACAGTCTTAAAAAAAAATACACATAATCTTCTATTGAAAAAAAAAAAAAGAAAAAAAACAATAACTTTATTTTTGAAACATTGTAATGTTTTTTCTTGTAAATATTAGGGATGTAACAATATCCAAACATCACGAAACAATATTATCACAATATTGTGGGGAGGTTGGCGATATTTAAAAAAGGTCGCAATATTGTAATTAAAATGAGCTCATACTAATAAAAAAAAACACAATCTTGTGCTTTTGTACATAACATCAATGTTATGTTATTATTATTATTATGTTTTATTATTATTATGTTGTTAATGCACGCACACTTTGAGTTGCTCCACATATTGACTCGGTTTACAAGCATATTTACGTTCCCCTTCACCTGACAATTAGTGTAGATTTTAAACACAGAAGGGCCAAAACATCCCTAATGGAAATTAAATTGCACTAAAAAAAAAAAAAAACTAGCCACCAGAGGGTGCTAGAACTGCACAAATGGAAATCAACCGGACTTTTTTTTAACAGACATGTTGCTTTTAAATATCGTGAACATCATCACAATATCACGAGATTGCTCTTATCGTTACATCCATAGTAAATATACAACCTGTTCTTGAAAAATATGCTTCATTTTCATATGCTGGCAAAACCCTCTTTCAGAAAAATGAAAATGAATTCCTACAATATTAACTTTTTTCTTGTAAAAAAAAACCCCCAAAACTGCCATTTTCATTTGATATTTTTACTATTTTTCACTCCTAAAATATTCATATTGATGCTTACTGAGCTTGACTGATCCATCCATTCATATTTTTACTATTTTTTACTCCTAAAATATTCATATTGATGCTTACTGAGTTTGACTGATCCATCCATTCCTAGGAGTACGTTGTCGCTCTTGATGTCTCGATGGATGACCTGATTGGCGTGAAGAAACTCCAGAGCCTGCAGGACCTGGATGCAAACACGAGAAACAAACAGTATGAACTCCAACACGTGTGTTTTGCTTTTTCTTGGGCCTTTTTATGTTTTGTGTGACAACACTGGTCGCTAGTTAGGACAAAAGAAACGAGTGATATCCTCCTGACTACTAACAATTCAAATTTGTCCTCTATAATGGACCTTTTTTAATGCTGAATATCTCCCACTCAGTGCATACGATTGAATTAACTCCTTTTGTGCTCTATAGAGGACATTCAGAGCTTTCCAATGATACCAAATGTGTAGGGGTGGGGCTTTGCTACCTTTGGTTGCGTCATAAAAGAAAATGGCTTCCCTCAGTGCAAGCACTATTTAGGGAAGAGGAAAAGTAAGTGTATAACACTTTTTATTGAACAAATTTAGGCTTTAAATATTGTTAGCATGTTTTCTATAAGACTCTTAAGAACATATTAAAGTATTGTTTGAATTATTTTAACTGAGCCTAGCATGTAAGTTTTAATAAATGTCCTCTGTAGTGGACACATCATAGCTTAAAAAATATATATATATTTTGGTTTTTGAAGAATTTCTTTTGCAGTATTCCAGTTACTTCACAAAAATTGGGGAATATCAAAATAAACATGATTGGACAATTTTTTTTTTCCTGGTAGTCAGGAGGATAACATGGCCCACATAGGAAATGGGTAAACACTAATTTGAAACCCCAAACCTGTCCTGAAACTCGGGGTGTCAGGTGATTACAATTTTTTATCATAATTAATCACATGACTTCCATAGTTAACTCATGATTAATCGCAAATTTTATATCTGTTCTATATGTACATTAAAAAAAAAAAATCAATCTTCCTAATCTTGTTTGCATAAAAGCGGAAAGAAATGTTAGTAATTTCATAATAATTCTTAAAATTAAAATGGTGTACTCTGCTGTAAAAAAACGGGTGATATTGATTTGTGTTGGTCATTTTTCTGCCACTAGATGGCATAATTGCATTTATTAAAGAGTGACAGCGCATTGCATTTTTTCTTTTCATATTAGAGCAATCCAATCTTTAACATAAAGTAACTTGTGAAACTCTGTATATTTTTAAAATTGGAATATACAACTTGACCCCAGTCTCCACATATACAGGACTGTCTCAGAAAATTATAATATTGTGATAAAGTCCATTAGTTTCTGTAATGCAATTGAATAAGCAAAAATGCCATAAATTCTGGATTCATTACAAATCAACTGAAATATTGCAAGCCTTTTATTGTTTTAATATTGCTGATTATAGCATTTTTTTTTACTTGGTCTGAAGAAATATTCTAATATTTTGAGATAGGATATTTGAGTTTAGTTTAAGCTGTAAGCCTTAATCAGAAATATTAAAATAATAAAAGGCTTGCAATATTTCAGTTGATTTGTAATGAATCCAGAATGCAAAGCATTTTTGCTTATTTAATTGCATTACAGAAAATAATGGACTTCATGACAATATTCTAATTTTCTGAGACAGTCCTGTATATGCATTATTATTACATTTATTACTGCTAAATTTTGACGTGGAAGTGTCTGCTGCATTGCAACTACAATTCCCCCAATACAGGCTTTTCAAGGGAGTCATTAATGACGCGTTAAAATAAGTTTGTGGCGTTAAAGGGACTGTAAATTAACTCAAAATTAACACACTAATTTTGACACCCCTACCTGAAACCCAAACTTTAACCTTAATCCAGGCTCGAAAAAACCAATTCAAAACCGTATCCCAGGATTAAAGCCCTAAATTGAAACCACAACCCAGACTTTATGCCTTAATTCTCAAGTTAGAAATGTTGAAATGTGACTTAAAAGATGGGCACTGAATAAGTTTTCCTAACAAGCATGTGACCACAGTGTGTTTTAATCACGCCTGCCAGTGTTTCCGTGACAACAGGCTGCGGTTACAAAGAACAGAATCTCCGGCATATTTTCCATCTTGCGTCGTGGTTAAAGAGTGGAAGCGGACCCGGAGTGAAATGAGTGTTGCCGGTGCGAACCTCTCTGCAGACTGCTGCGATCTGGGCCTCGTCCATGCACGTCTCTGTCACCACGTCGGTCAGGGACCCGCCCGCTAGGTACTCCATCACCACAAATAGTTCCTCGCCAACCAGGAAACTACAACACCAAATGCACAAACGTCTGACGCACTCATTCAAACACGTGTTTCAAATCCTAACCCAGTATTAAAACCCTAGTTTGAAACTCAGATTTGAATCAGTCTAACTGGAAACTAACCCAGATTTGTGGCCCAAACCCTGCCTTGAAACCCCAGGATGAAATTTAAAACTAGGGCACTATGCACTTTTTGAGGCCGATGCCGATACCGATTTTTGGCAGAAAAAAAATATCAATTACTGATTAATCTGCCGATTAGTTCTTAAAAATATATATAATACAAATACTGACAGCTAAGCCTGTTTGACAGTGCAATATAAATCAAGATAACTTGACTGCTCCTTTGCGTTTTGGCCTCTTGGGGGCAGTGTGGTGCCATGCATCCATGGCGTACACACTTAAAGTGAGTACAAAAGAAGGTTGCGATTGAATTCTTAATTAAAATAACTCGTTTTTCACACATTGGGAAGTATTTGTGCCTTTGCGTAGTGTTATCTCATCTGTGAGTATGTGTTCCCACAAGATTTGTGTGTGGATATTCGTTATTTGAAGGAAAAACACACCCGAAGACAATGCTAACTTCCTGTCTTCCTTTTAGCATTTGCTAACTTCCTGTTCGTGTTAGGTTAGCGATGTTTTAGAAACGACGCATGTCTTGTATCTAAATATACAGTGGATGTAATTCTTTACGTTGTGTGGTTAGTTTTACAGTTAACTCCAACTGCGGTGTCAGCTTAAAGGAAACTTAGGGACAACGGAATAAACTGAATAACATACGCTACACACTTGCTAGTTGCTAATGCTATGAAGGCAAAATGGTGCATTCAGGGCACTTTCACAGTGCCGGAAACTTTGGTTTGGCCCAATTGGACGATTGTTTTGGCCGATGTTTGAAGGCCAATAATCGGCTATTATAATCGGCGGCCGATTAATCGGTCGGGCCCTATTTAAAACCAAAACTTGAAAAGCTATTTTAACACCCTAACCCTGTTTAAATGTATTTCTCTATTTTATTTTGTTAACGAAAATGCGTTTTCAATTTTAGCTTTAGTTATTTTGTTTATTTTTGTTAACCATAATAATCTTGCTTGAAACCCTAATCATGTCGTGATACAATAATTTGAAACCCCAATATTTGCTTGGAACCCTAATCCAGGTTTGATATCTTAATTTAAAACATTACTCTTGGCAAAATCCAGGTTGGTTAGTTTGTGTGTGTGTTTTTTTCCTTCTTCTTGTACCTGTCTACAAAGTTGACTATGTTTGGATTCTTCATCTCCTTCATGACCAGGATCTCGTTGATGATGAGTTCTTTCTTGGGCTGCTTCTGCAAGTTGATCTGCTTGATGGCCACCTTCACAGCAAGTACAACACAGTTCAATACACAGAAATATATCATATATCATGCAAATTAATCATATGCATATAACATCGACGTGAATGCAACCTGTGCTGTATGACATTATTTTAATCAAGAAATAAAAGACGGACGAAAACATTGGATGTATCTAAATTGGGACAAAATTTAGGCAAAGCACATTGCTAAAACCCTAATTTGACGAAAACCTAATCTGACGGTTCCACTGCAAAATTTATAATGCCAATTTGAACAATGCTGTGTTTGGGAACTCAAGGAAGATGATGTTTTTTTTTTTTAATTCTGAAAAGAGTCATTTTGGTGACGCGGCGATTCTGCCACACCGCGACAAAATCTAAATCATTATGTAAAAAGCATACCTCCTGCCCTGTAGCAACATCTATGGCCGTGTAGACGGTGCCAGATGCCCTGCAAATGCAAAAAAACAAAAAACAAAAAAAAAAAAAAAAAAAAAAAAAGCAACAAGAGGTTTTAATGGAAAAAGCACACTGCTTTGAAACCCTCATATGAAAACCGAATGTCAAACTGCAGCGTAGAAACCCCAATCTTAAATCCAACCCCTTCATTTAAATCTTTATTTGAAACCCTAATCATGAGTTGAAAGATGAAACCTTCACTCCGGTCTTGAAACCATAATTTGAAAACCTAACCTGTGCCTGAAACCCCAACCCTGGTTTGAAACACAAGTTCAACACCTCAAACGTAGCTTGAAATCCAAACTTGAAACCCGAACACTTGCCTGAAACCCTAATTTGAAATAATTGCCTTTAAATGACGCCATCATTTCAAATCAATGAGTTAAGTCTGCATTTGAAACCCCAATCATTGCTTGTAGCCCCAATTTGAAACTTTGACACCATCTTGAAACCCCAATTTAAATCCCTAACCTGTGCTTGAAACCCCAATCCAGGTTTGAGACTTCAATTTAAAACCCCAACCCTGGCTAGAAACCCTCATTTAAAGCCCTTGCCTCCAACTGAAGCCCTAATTTGGTAATCCAAACCTTGGATTGAGATCTTTATTTGAAACCAATACTATTATATGATCAAACGCTAATTTGAATCCTAATACTGTCTGGGAACCCTAATTTGAAGCATTTACTGAGACCTTATCTTAGCTTGAACTGTTAACTCAAGATAACAAAGTGACTTCAAATCCTAAAACAGTCTTGAAATTTTAATTTAAAACCCTGCTCTTGAAACCTCAATTTTTTGAAAATTGAACTTGAACCCCTACCCCAAGACAGACACCTGATCCCAATTCCAAATTAAAAAATATTTACCCTTTACTTGAACGTCAAATTCAAGGTTAGTTCCACATTTTCCCTAAAAAGTCTTGTTCTCACCCTTGTCCGATCTTCTCGTATCGAGTGTATTTCTTCTTGGGATCACCGATGCTAACGATAGTTCCTAAAGAGCAACACACCATACACCTAATCAGTGTCTTTGTTTTTTGTTTTTTTTTGTTTGCCATTCTTTCAACACCGCCCAGGCCGTCTTACTGAGTTTCTCCATAATCTCCTCGTCGGTCATCTTGGCTCCTTTCTTCTTCTGCCTGTCGGCCCCTTTGGAGGCCGGATCGCCCTCCGGAGGCGGGAGCGGGTCGATCACCGACCGTGTGTAAACCTGAAAGATGACCAAGGACAAGGACGTTCGTACCTAGAGGACTCCCTGTACTCTATTAATCTCATGCAGCGTATTATAATCCTCACCGATTTAGTGTGTTCCGGCCGGGGCGCCACGACAGGCGGCGGCGCGTCATCGTCATCGTCGTCACCGGCGTCTTTGCCGCCCGCAGAGGAGGTGGTCATGCCCTGCTTAATCTGCGGAGATGGAGTAGAAGTGCGTTAAGCAAGCGACAAGCGTATTTTATCCTGACAGACGGGGGACGCACTCACCGACGGCGAATCTTTATCTGCGTGGATGGGAAGAAGAGGAAAACAAATAAAGATTTTTGGTTGCAAATGTGTCACGTTGTAGAGGAAAGTGAGGAGACTGACCTGAGGCAGAGAAGCTGAGGTACTTCTGCTTCCCGCTTGTTGAGTCGTAGAACTTGAGGATGTCCAAGACCGCCTGAGGATTCTGCTTCTGTTCAGATTTGCTGATGTTGGAGGTTTGGAGAAGACGGGCCCATTGCTCCGGCATGCCCTGGAGATCAGGGATTACGGACTTCAGTCATGGAGACTTGAGTTGACTTAAGTCACTGATTTGACGAATTACACTTGAGATTTGATTTTGGAATAAAAGGTTTGAAACCCTAATGTGAAACCCTAACCAAGGATTTTATTCTATAATATATCCCTCTTCTGTGGCTCAATGTGGAGCTCTAAGAATTATTTTTTTTTTAATATTTAGTTTTTTAAATCAAAATTTTTAAGTCATTCAAATAATATTTTGTTTAAAACATTAAAATAAATATGTAAAAAAAAAAGGGCGGCACGGTAGTCGAGTGGTTAGCACATCTGCTTCCCAGTTCTGAGGTCTCCGGTTTGAGTCCAGGCTCGGACCTTCCTGGGTGGAGTTTGCATGTTCTCCCCGTGCCCGCGTGGGTCTTCTCCGGGTACTCCGGTCTCCTCCCACATTCCAAAGACATGCATGGCAGGTTAATTGGGCGCCCCGAATTGTCCCTAGGTGTGCGTGTGAGTGTGGATGGTTGTTCGTCTCTGTGTGCCCTGCGATTGGCTGGCAACCAGTCCAGGGTGTCCCCCGCCTACTGCCCAGAGCCAGCTGAGATAGGCGCCAGCAGCCCCCGCGACCCTTGTCAGGAATAAGCGGTCAAGAAAATGGATGGATGGATGTAAAAAAAAAATAATAATCTACAATTTTTTTTAGAGTTCTACAAGGAGCCACAAAAGAGGGATATATTATAGAATATTTTATTTAAAACATTAAAATAAATATGTTTTTAGAGCTCCACATGAAGCCACAAAATATGGACTTAAAGAGCCATATGTGGCTCCAGAGCTGCAGCTTGCAGACCCCTGTCCTAACCCCTAATATGTTCCGATCTCAAATGTTGATGCTCACCGTGAACTCTCCGGTGACGGCGTCAAAGCCCACATGAATGGTGTGTTCAAAGTCCGACGGCGAGGAGATCTCCGGCCTGTCCTTGTCCCGGTCCTTCTTCCTCCCTCCTGCAAGGCAACACGGACATGTGAGCTGTGTCACCGTGTGTGTAATTGTGCACTACGTGTGCGTTTGCGTGAGTGTGTGTCACCTTTCTCCGAGGCAAACATGGACATAATCTTGTTTATGGACTTGCGCTCCTCTGGCACGGACGGAAGCGGCCGAGAGCTGTGATTGGTCGACTGGGGGTCCTTGGCTCCTCCTCCTTGGCTACTCATCCTGACAGGGGGGGCGGGGGGCTTGTCCTCGCACAATCCGCTGTCGCACATCTACACACACTTGGACCTGGAGAGAAAAACACACACAGGGCCCGATAAGTTAATTGCGCAAACAAAGAGACCAAACTGCTATTTGGGCGCACCCAGGATTGCATCGGCATCCGGCAATGTGATTTATCAAATCGAATTGCTCTGGCTGATTTTTTGTGTTTAAATGGGCTGGTTTGGAGTCAGTCACAAGAAGAAGTCATGCCATATCACCTGTGACAAAACTCCCTCCAACTGGTGGGTCTTTTGATTAAAAAATAAATAAAAACATCTCTTTGTTAAAATGCACTGTCACAAATTATTATGCACAGCAATGTTTCAGAACATTTTATAGGAACTTGTGAAGAACTGTAAATAGTAATTTATTGAATTTGCAGCATTAGATTGTATTTGCTGGAATCAAAAGCTGTTTCAATCAAACACATTCAATTTCATGTATTTGGGGTTGTAGTAAATCAGGCCTATAGGCTGCTACAAAGAAAGGTTGACAGTGACATCCATTATACAGTACAGGGAAGTAGTACTCTCATTCACTTAAATGAGGAAGGAAAGCCAACTGTCTTGCATTGTAGCAGTGTCTGCGAGTAAATTTTTAAAGGAAGTTGCACTTTCCAGCTCCGTCAACCTTCGCAGATTCAGGAATCGCCAATCACAAACTTACCGGCTTGCAAAGTTTTCTGTCAACTTTAATTGAAAATATCACATCATACATACAGATACAATGAAGTGTTTGATCATACTTTGATTCAAATAATAAAAAATATAACTACATAAAATTAGTTGGCACGTCAAGAAGTCCATGTTTTGTTCACAGGTTTGGAATGATGGCACCCAACTCTGAAAAACTTTTATGGATTGCTGTTATGTCAAAAGAAGACATTTCATGAGAACTGGCCAATTTAAGACAGCTTTCCAATCACTATAGTGTCTTGAAGGTATTGATCTCGTAAGTGGAGAAAGAAAGCCAAGAACTGACGGCCATGTTTTGTATAATTTGCTGAAATAAATTTTAAATGAGGAGGTTCGGGAAAAGACATGCCCGTTTGAAAATCAAGCTGTGCGAATGCATCTCTACCCTCTATCATCTGTGTGTGTGACCATTTGGCCTAATGGGTAAGGCATCTGACTTGGATCAGAAGATTGAGGGTTTGAGTCCCTTTATGGTCATCTGAAGACAAGATTGGTTGTTGAGAAAAAAGCCAATCTACACAATGAGGCCATAAGACAAACAGAAATAAAGAGTGGAAGGTGGGATGGCCCAATTGACTCGAACCGTGAGCTGGCTTAATGAATGTTGGCAAAGTTGACTTTTTCAGACTGCAAATATGACAAATTTTTGGCTCAATATAAGACATTCATGTGCTTACTATTTGCTCATTAAGGATTTGAGGTTGGAGCCAACATCTGACTGAATCGCCCCCCATGTTTTTGTAAATACTTTGCCAAAACCAATTTTAGTTGGGAGGAGGTTTGGGAAAAGGGAACCTTGCTTTGTGTGAGGATCAAACTCCTGACCTTCAGATTACCAGACCGCTGTGCTACTTCCGGCACTAACAAGGCCACAATGTTAAGTGAACAGTGAAAAAGTCAAATCACAAGGATGCACAAGTGCTAATGTATCCCTCCCCTCCATCAACTATCTCTGTGACCATGTGGCCTAATGGATAAGGCGTCTGACTTTGGATCAGAAGATTGAGGGTTTGAGTTCCTTCATGGTTCTTGGTCTTATAACAGATTATGAATTTGATTCTTAAAATGAATTTAACATAAAAAAAAAAGGATACCAATGAATCAATCTGAAGCCAATTTTAATTGACGAGATTTGTGAAAAGACAATGACGCCCCGGATCAGGATAAAACTCATGACCTTCAGATTATGATACTCAGATTATGAATTAGTTGCACAAACAATGAGTTTTTGATTTTATCAGACTGCAACTACGACCAACACTTCGAGGGACAATGTAAGATTTTCATGTGCTTACTATCTGCTCATTAAAGATTTGAGGTTGGAGGTAAAGCCAAGATCTCACTGAATCGCCCCAATGTGTTTGTACATACTTTGCCAAAAACAATTTTACCTGAAGAGGTTTGGGAAAAGAGAGCCATGCCCCATATGAGGATCAAACTACAACCTCCAGATTCTGAGACGGACGCACGACCTACTGCGCTAACAAGTCCAGGAGCACGGAAAATCAGACAAATCAAAAGGATCAAGCCAATGATTTGCTTTGTATAAGTGCTAATGCATCCCTCCCCTCCATCATTTCTCTGTGTGACCATGTGGCCTAATGGATAAGGTGTCTGACTTCGGATCAGAAGATTGAGGGTTCAAGTCCCTTCATGGTTAGCTAATTAATTAGGCTAGCAGCAAATTATTCGCTTCTTAAATGCTTTTCATATAAAAAATGTGTTATGCAGACTATGTATGTATGAATGAAGTCTGTTTTAACTGATGAGATTTGGGAAAAAAAACAGCGACGCCCTGTATGAGGATCGAACTCATGACCTTCAGATTATGAGACTGACGCGCTACCTACTGCGCTAACTAGGCTACTTGAGACAAAGAAGTAACAAGTGAAAAGCGAGGGCTTTTTTATTTTTTTTTATTTTTACTTTCTTTAGGAGTGCATGCATCCCAACCTTATGTCAGTGTGTGACCATGTGGTCTAATGGATAAGGCGTCTGACTTCGGATCAGAAGATTGAGGGTTCGAGTCCCTTCATGGTTAGCCAAATAATTGGGCTAGCAGCAAATTATTTGCTTCTTAAATGACTGTATTATGTAAATTGTGTATGAATGAAGTCTGTTTTAATTGACGAGATTTGGGGAAAAAAAACAGCGATGGCCTGTATGAGGATCGAACTCATGACCTTCCGATTATGAGACTGACGCGCTACCTACTGCGCTAACAAGGCTAGTTGGGAAAAAGAATGTAGTTGAAAAGCGAGGCATCAACAATTTTTTTTTTTTTGTTTTTTTTTTTTTTTTGTTTGCTTTCTTTAAGAGTGCATGCATCCCAACCTTACATCACAGTGTGGCCATGTGGCCTAATGGATAAGGTGTCTGACTTCGGATCGGAAATAATTGAGCTAGCAAGCTTCTTCAATGACTTTCATATCAAAAATATATTATGTAGACGATGTATGAATGAAGCTGAAGTCTGTTTTAACTGACGAGATTTGGGAAAAAAAACAGAGATGCCCTGTATGAGGATCAAACTCATGACCTTCAGATGATGAGACTGACGCGCTACCTACTGCGCTAACAAGGCTACTTGAGAAAAAGAAGTAACAAGTGAAAAGCGGGGATCAATTTTTTATGTTTTTTTTTTTTTTTTTTTTAACTTTCTTTAAGAGTGCATGCATCCCAACCTTTTGTCACAGTGTGACCATGTGGCCTAATGGATAAGGCGTCGGATCAGAAGATTGAGGCTTAGCTAATTAATTAGGCTAGCAGCAAATTATTTGCTTCTTAAATGACTTTCATATCAAAAATGTGTTATGCAGACTATGTATGAATGAAGTCTGTTTTAACTGACGAGATTTGGGAAAAAAAAACAGTGATGGCCTGTATGAGGATCGAACTCATGACCTTCAGATTATGAGACTGACGCGCTACCTACTGCGCTAACAAGGCTCCTTGAGAAAAAGAAGTAACAAGTGAAAAGCGGGGATCAATTTTTTTTTTTTTTTTTTTTTTTTTAAAGCCCCAGTGTGTAGCTCACGACCGCCATCTATCGGTCAAACAAGATAATGCAATGATTTTAAGCACACGAACTACGGCGTCCCAGAGAGACCCTACTTCAACAGCCTACCACCAATTTCACCGGAACAGAACGCAAACAACTTCTGGTATTCCCTCGAGTGATGACGTAAGTGAATTGCATTTGTTAGACATACTGTACAGATCCCTAATAATTGTGATTTAGTCATTTAATTTCAGAATTAATATTTTTGTCGGCATTGTTTGGAAATACTGTACGTCAGCTAATGATAATGGCTATCTATGTTCATATTTGTTAGTGTAACTAAACCATGCAACAGAGAACACACAGTTATGTTATACGTTTTATAGACATGTGGACCATCTCAAAGGGGGCGAGAGAGACGACGAGGAAGAGAACGCGGTGCCTCGTAACGTACAATTATGTCATCATGGAAAAATAATTCCATTCGAGCATGCATGTGAATGGCTCAAAACATACCTTTGCTTGGAATATGTGGTATTTAGATTACATAGTTTGCTGATATGTTTAGTATATCGTGCAAAAATAATGGTGTTAACTGAACGACACATCTGCAACTCAGACTCGTAACCCCCCCGTGTCTTGTTGCTACTAACCACTCAGAAAAGTGCTGCTTACAAAAACATTTGAAACCCTTTACTCAGATATCGATTTGTCACCATGTTGAACAATTTTACCTAATAAATATCACTAAGCAACTTAATTAGTTTTGATTGAAGATACAACAGCTTCCTTGTACTTCGATGTGCAGGAATTTACATGGCTTTCACAAATAGTCTTGCTCATGTAATAATGTACTTCATTGGCTCAGTGACTTTCAGTTCATTGTTTGGTACCTCATCTGACATACAATTGTTACCTTCTTGCAGAGACTCGTACAGGAAATGACCATGGAGGAACATGAAGATATCCAAGTCCAGCTGATAGACTGACACCAAGAAATACTTTTTGACACATCAGCACCACCATGATTTCCTGTACCTGGATCCCACATCAGCACCACCATGATTTCCTGTACCTGGATCCCACATCAGCACCACCATGATTTCCTGTACCTGGATCCCAGACTGCAGCACCTTGGTGGACTTGTAGCAAATAAGTGACACTTTCCCAGATCCTTGAGGACAATACAAAGGTTTTTTACCTGGCATATAATTAGTCCATGTCTGACACTTGTTGTTGTAGTTTGTATAACTTGTATATTGTTGTTGTGTGTTAATTTGTACATTTTGAATAACTAAAAAAATACTATTTCCTTTGGCGTCAACATGCAGTGTTCATTCGACACCTAACCTAACACTATTTTACATGACCAGAAATGTAAAACATCAAAAGCCTGGAGAATTATTATAAATGCTTGCAATGACAAGGAATTCTTCATTGGCCAATGAATGTAAGGTACAGTACATGAAAATGAATGAATAAAATAAAGTAAAATAAAAGTCTACATGAAATGAACATATTAACTAAAAAAAAAAAAAAATGCTGTTAGAATATAATGAGCTACATGAATTGCAGTTGTTCCAGAATTTTACCAATACGCTGTGCATTTCAAAATATGGAAAATAGACATACAGGTTTGGGCCAAAAGTAGTGTTACAGAGCAGGTATGTGTTGTACACAGCTAAAATATCTGATTAACTCAATACCATGATGGTTTTTTGTGTGTGTGTGTGTGTGTGTGTGTGTGTGTGCTGACATTGCCCCCCATTAACATTGCAACATTCCTCAAACTCTCCCGAACACAGTATGATCTGTAACACTACTTTTCGCCTACTCTATGATGTTATTGGGGCAAAATTAAGGAAGGCTTGTCCATTGATTGTGTGAACAGACTGCAGTAAAAATGAAGTCACTTCAATGTTTGCTGGTTTTATTAAGTTTGACATGCTCCTTGACTGCACAAGTACATGTTATGGAGTGAGGGCATGTTCCCACCAACGATGATATCATATTCTTCAAAGGCTTGCTGAGGAAAGTGAGGGAGGAGTCACTCCATGGCTTCAGACACCTGGTCAGCAGGTCCTGTGTAAAACAAGTGGTGCTTGTACATGTGACCATTCCGTATTGCTTCACACAAAAAGTTCATGTAGTGTGCAATGCCGTCCATATGTAAATGACATACCAAGACGTCGGCTGACTTCAGTTTGTTGCAGCTCAGATATGGTAGGTGGAGATACTGGTGGTACAACACCGAAGCCTTCTGGGGTCCTCCATTCAAGTGTCCTCATTCGGGGCATTCCAATATGGCTGCTGACTCTCCCCTTGATATTTTTTTTTCTTGCAGGTCGGTGATGTATTTAAACGGTGCATGAATGCTTGTATACATCAGAATATGGTTCTGGAACCCCTCAAGTTTGGCTGTTGATCTAGTGTGACACAAACAAAAACACAATTATAAAATAAAATAGAATAATTGATGATACTACTATATGTCACCAACTTTCCAACAAAGCCCCCAAAATAGAGGTAAGATCTTTAGTTTTTGGGCCCAAAACATTGTATTAGCTAGATAAAAGTAACTTGACTGCATACTGCATAGAATATGCAAAGGCTGCTTGCTTGTCGAATTTCCGTGGAAAACGTGGCAGCCTGTAAATTCTTGTGCACCCAATTACACAATGGACCAGTACACACTTGAGTGAGAGAGTTCAGACTCTAGCAGTGCTTACGGTACAGCCAGCATTTAAGTCCAGAAAGTTATTCCCTGCCGAAAATTAATTTCGAGAACCCTATTTTCACCAACCACAACGAAAATAATTTTCAACTCCTCCACTAATACAGTATGCTTTAGATTCTCTATTGAAGTTATGGGCAAATATACCTCCGAAATCACAGTTACATTACATTACACAATAACTTGCGCATTTACTCTAAATATAACGTGCCAGCGGGAATCTTTTTTTTTTTTCAAAGCAAGTAGCTACATAACGAAATCGTTCGAGTGGTGCGGAGTTGCTAATCAACAGATACAGTGATCGTAAAACAAAGGTACGAACATCGTATTAATTAGTACGGAGTATACTTTTTCTCTCGCTCTCAAAACGTAAACACAAATGTACTCTTACTTACCGGTCAAGTAGAAAGCAGTCGAAGGCACCGGCACGTCCCAAACCTAGTCTGTTCCTCATTTCTCTCCATCTGGCAAATGCGGCTACAATATAAACTCTTGTTTTGTCGCGCTGAAATAAAATAAATTCCCAAAGTAAGTGTGATGCTTGATAATGCTCTCTTCGGGGACCGGAAACTCTTCTTCTTCGTGGACATGCGGTCGCCATACAAACCGGAAGTGCGTTCCAAAAACGCGTTAAGAAATGGAGCGCTGAAATTTGTCTTTGACGGCACCCGTAGCAGAAAGATGGCGGCGAAACATGGCAGACACTAGCAGGCGAGGCGCGGACATGTAAGATAATTTGCGATTTCTAGACTAACCGTTATATTTTAAAAAAGTACGTTTATGCGATACAACATATCTTTTTACATACTACTAACACAAACAATTGTTTTTTTTTTCCGAATGACTTATTATTTCACCACTAGATGCCACTGTATAATACTGAGTGTACCTTTAACTTTCTTTAAGAGTGCATGCATCCCAAACTTATGTCAAAGTGTGACCATGTGGCCTAATGGATAAGGCGTCTGACTTCGGATCAGAAGATTGAGGGTTCGAGTCCCTTCATGGTCAGACAAATAATTTGGATGGCAACACATCAATACTTGCTTCTTAAATATCAAAAATATATTTAATATTTAATGAAACTGAAGTCTGTTTTCACTGATGAGATTTGGGGAAAAAAACAGCAATGCCCTGTATGAGGATCAAACTCATGACCTTCAGATTATGAGACTGACGCGCTACCTACTGCGCTAACAAGACTACTTGAGAAAAAGAAGTAACAAGTGAAAAGTTTTTTTTTTTGTGCTTTCTTTAAGAGTGCATGCATCCCAACTGTACTTTGAAGTGTGACCATGTGGCCTAATGGATAAGGTGTCTGACTTCGGATCAGAAGATTGAGTGTTCGAGTCCCTACATGGTTAGCTGAAGACAGATTGGATGTTTGAGAAAGGGGCCAGTTTGGCTGTCCTTAACTGTTGCAAACTCTTTTGAAATGACTTCATGCAGACCAAACACGACAAACTTCTGCCGATGCTATTCCATATATAGTCAAAATGGGGTGGCACAGATGATGCAATTAAATGTGGGGCTGCACACTGAGAAAATGAGTTTCTATCACAAATAGAATCACGGCAGCTTGTTGCGACACTACGCTACACTGCTTTGAGGTTCTGATCTAGAACAATAGAGTAGAAATTGATTATTGTGATCTCTAGTAAGTAATGAGTGAAAGTTACTTTTGCTGCTACGATGCTTATTTGTTAAAAATCATGCATAAAAATAGCTGACTGAATGCATGTCTACAAGCTGCTGAAAAGCCGTTTTTCAGGCTGCAAATTTGACCGGACATTTTCTGAGAACACTGGCCTATAAAAAACAGCTTTTCACACACTAATGATATAGTATTAAAGATACTGAGATAGCAGGAGGAAAAGTAAAGCCAAAAGTTGAATGAATCTGCCATGAATGTGTTTGTGTATTATTTTCTTCAACTAATTTTAGCTAAAGAGGTTTGGGAAAAGACAACCATGCCCCATATGAGGATCAAACTACTGCGCTGATGAGGCTACATGACAAGCAGGAAAATGACTGAGAGGCAGGAGGTCCCAATTCAAGTTTGAGGTCTACAAAAATGATGAAAAACCTTGCATGAAGAATGATAGCTGGCTAAACGCATTTCGACGAGTTGTCAAATAGTTGACTGGACTGCCAATACAACATTTCTCGAGAACACTGGCAGATTTAAGACAGCTTTTCACGCAATCAATGATTTGATATGACTGAGGTGGGGAAGGAAAGCCAAGAACTGACTGAATTGGACCTCCATGCGTTCACATATAATTTGCTGGAATCAATTTTAACTGACGAGGTTTGGGAAAAGACAACAATGCCCCGTATGAGGATCGAACTCATGACCTTCAGATTATGAGACTGACGCGCTACCTACTGCGCTAACGAGGCCACAAAATAATGTGATGCAGTGAAAATCAGAAAACGACAAAGATCAAGCCAATGTACAAGAGGGCAAGACATTTGCCACAGTGTGGCCTAACGGATAAGGTGTCTGATTTGACTGGATAAAAAGATTGAGGGTTTGAGTCCCTTCATGGCCACCCGAGTTCTTGGGCTAGCGACAAAATATTTTGCAGTTTAAATGAATTTAACATAAAAAAGTAGAAAATATATACGAATCAAGCTGAAGTCAGTTTTAACTGACAAGATTTTGGAAAAGACAACCATGCCCCGTATGAGGATCGAACTCATGACCTTCAGATTATGAGACTGACGCGCTACCTACTGCGCTAACGAGTCCACACAACGCAATGAGTGAAAATCAGACAAAATGACAAGGATCAAGCCAATGTACAAGGGCAATACATTATACCACAGTGTGGCCTCACGGATAAGGTGTCTGACTTGACTTTGGATAAAACGATTGAAGGTTTGAGTCCCTTCATGGCCACCCGAGTTCTTGGGCTGGCGACAAAATATTTGCAGTTTAAATGAATTTAACATAAAAAAATAGATAACATCTACGAATCAATCTGAAGTCAGTTTTAACTAACGAGATTTGGGAAAAAGACAACCATGCCCCATATGAGGATTGAACTCATGACCTTCAGATTATGAGACTGACGCGCTACCTACTGCGCTAACGAGGCCACAAAAAAATGTGATGCAGTGAAAATCAGAAAACGACAAGGAGCAAGCCAATGTGCAAGAGGGCAATACATTATACCACAGTATGGCCTCACGGATAAGGTGTCTGACTTGACTTTGGATAAAACGATTGAAGGTTTGAGTCCCTTCATGGCCACCCGTGTTCTTTGCTGGCGACAAAATATTTGCAGTTTAAATGAATTTAACATAAAAAAAATAGATAAGATCTATGAATCAAGCTTAAGTCAGTTTTAACTGACGAGATTTGGGAAAAGACAACCATGCCCCGTATGAGGATTGAACTCATGACCTTCAGATTATGAGACTGACGCGCTACCTACTGCGCTAACGAGGCCAGACAGCAGCACAATGAGCGAAAATCAGACAAAACGACAAGTAAGGATCAAGCCAATGTTTTGCTTTGTACAAGAGGGCAATGCATCCCTACATTACATCAGTGTGGCCGTGTGGCCTAATGGATACGGTGTCTGACTTTGGATCAGAAATTTGAGGGTTTGAGTCCCTTCATGGTCAGCCAAATACTCGGGCTGGCAACAATTTATTTGATTCTTAAATTGAATATAGAATATATTTAGGAATCAAGCTAAAGCCAGTTTTAACTGACGAGATTTGTCAAAAGACAATAATACCCTGGATGAGGAACGAACTCATGACTTTCAGATTATGAGATTGACGCTCTCCCAAGGCCACAAAATAATGCGGCATGAAAATAAGACAAAACGACAAGGATCAAGCCATGTTTTAGTTTGTACAAGAGGGCAATGCATCCCCACATTATGCCACAGCGGGACCGTGTGGCCTAACGGACAAGGTTTCTGACTTCGGATCAGAAGATTGAGGGTTCGAGTCCCTTCATGGTTGGCAAAAGTGCTGGGCAAGCAATAAATTATTCGCTTCTAGAATAATTATAGAATATCCATGAATCAAGCTGAAGCAAGTTTTAACTTTAAGATTTGGGTAAAGACAATAATCCCCTAACCTTGCTCTGAAGATGAATTCTTGCGGTATTTGTGATTTCACAAACTCCAGAGAATACATAATGTACCGCTCCCGCAGATAACCGCCGTTCCCGAACGACCAATCACAGAGCGACATTGTGTTTGAGGGCGTGAGATGCACCTGTGACGAAGCCAGCACCGACGCCGGAGCTAACAAACAAACCTAACATGGACGAATGGACGCTGCAATTAATTCTATTCTGGCAGAATTACTCACCGTTTCCTTGTCGAATATTGAACAGCGAGAGACGCTTCGTGCATTTCTACCTGGTAAGATGTTCGTGCTTTCCCCCACCTTCGGCAAGAATGAACACGAAATTTTCACCCGTGGCCGTGATTGGTTAAAACAAACGTGTTGAATGTCGCAATGTCCAATCAGCTCGAATTATTGTCCAGAATGCCCCGCCTTTACCCGACAAAATTACTGTGGAGATGCACCAGATGGCTACATAACATCCATGTGGCTACTGCCAGGTTAATAACGCCCCATATGAGGATCGAACTCTTGACCTTCAGATTATGAGACTGACGCGCTTCCTGCTGCGCTAATGAGGATACATGACAAACTGAAGTGACAAGTGAAAGGCGGGAGGCCTCAATTCTATAGATTTATTCATTTATCGTTTTCTCCCCCCCATCACATTGGTGTCGACATAAATAAAATCTTAAGTCACGCAACCCCTAACGATACGAGAGGATCCTCATGCAGCTACATGTCTTCAACCACAATGAAAACCAACAAACCCACCACAGGAGAGGAAGAACGAGAAGCGCTTTCACCGACTCAGAATGTGGCCTTTTTCTCCCTGTGACATTACAAACCGGAAATGTTTTGTGATTTGGCTTAAAAAATCAAAAATAAAAATAATCAACAAAAACCCAAACAGAAGAAGAAAGGATTTTCCCATGAAGGCTCTTACAACCCGGCGATCCGAAAAGCCAAAACAGATCTACAACAACCGCTCCACAGATCATTCACCTCATCTTTAAAAATAAGCGACCAGTCACTAACCTTCTGATGCCTCTTCTGCGTCTTACAGAAGACCCAAAAAACAGTGCTAGTTCCACGTTCCTCTCTCCTCACTGCTTTTACCTGTCTCGTGCACCCAGCCCACTGCCTTAACACTTACTGCAAGGCAGGTCTGAGCTGGCTGCCTCATTCCACAGCGACTGTACACTGGACAAGTGTATTCTTGCCTGGGCCTGGATGGAATTCCATAGCTCTGGGGCACAAGCGCACAGAAAGTCATTTCCTATTAATTACGGTATATCAGTAGGACCCAACCGCACCCCAAGAATAAATTTCCGATAGCCGATTAATTAGCCCATTAATTAAAAAAAATATATAATGAATAAAATAACTTTTTTTTGTGGTCCCTTAAATGCTTACAATAAAGATATAAAGGAGTTAAAACAAGTTCCTGATGATGTGCATCGCTTACACTAAGAACATGGCTGTGAACAGAGGAGATCGTTTTACAAAGCAGTTTGTCGCGATACAATGACGAAGCACATATTTACTTTAAAAAAAAATCTAAATTAAGCCATTTGTCCTTTCAAATATTTCGGTGCCCTCTAGTAGCATTTGGTACCAAACACCTATGCTGAACTGAGGGGAGGAGCTTAATTTAGTCAGGCCATAGGTTTGTCAAGTAGGGTTAGGGTTAAACAAAAAACGCAATGGCACCATCATGTGGAATTTACAGTAAGTTATACACATTTTTATGTAGACATAATCACTCACGGTAGATGAGTGGTTAGCACGTCTACCTCCCAGTTCTGAGGACTCGGGTTTGAGTCCGGCCTTCCTGGGTGGAGTTTGCATGTTCTTCCCGTGCCTGCGTGGGTCTTCTCCGGGTACTCCGGTCTCCTCCCACATTCTAAATACATGCAGGTTAATTGGGCGCTCCGAATTGTCCCAAAGTGCGCTTTTGAGTGTGGATGGTTGTTTGTTTCTGTGTGCCCTGCGATTGACTGGCAACCAGTTCAGGGTGTACCCCGCCAACTGCCCAAAGCCAGCTCATAGGCTCCAGCACCCGCGCGATCCTTGTGAGGAATAAGCGGTGAAGAAAATGGATGGATGGATGGTTGGATACTCACAGATTTTTGCAATTTGGGGGTTCACTGCATTTCGCAACTCCACCACTAACCAACTGAAATGAGTCCCCCCCCCCCCCCCCACCCAAAATTTGAATCATTTCAAGTTGAAAATTTAATTGGATTCATTGTTCAGCCCTAATTTTTGACTACGTCACAGCGCAAGACACATTCACACCCAAAACACCAAGCTGTTTACAGGAAGTGGCCGGCGCAGTCTCTTTTGTTGGGCTTATATAAAAGGAAATGGTGTGGAGGGCTTCCTGGAAAGGAGCGATGACGCCTGCGCGCTCGCATCCAGCACAGGTTGAAAGACAAAAAAAAAACACACCTCCATGAAAACGACTTGACTCCTGCGACCACTCAGGTCACACAACTCAAGTGTAAACACTGCGCCAGGCCACGCACCTCCGCATCCGGTTATTCAGCCGCATGACCCTGCCATATCGTTATTTTCCTTCGTCGCTGTGCTGTTTAAGCAGAGGTGGAAAAATGCAGGGTGGTACGGTTGTGATGCGGACAAGTGCATGACCACTGTATGAGTCTACTTGGCTAAGTCTGAAAAGACTACGTCATCTATTCTTGGGAGCCCAGTACATATAGTTGTGCTCGTGGAAAGCAAGCCTTAACTCTCAGTAGAGTACAGAAATAGAGAGGTCAAAGGAATTCCATCCATCCATTCAGTTCCTTGACAGCTTAGTCCTCACAAGGGTCGCAGGGGGGGTGCTGGAGCCTATCTCAGCTGGCTTTGGACAGGAGGCAGGGTACACCCTGGACTGGTTACCAATCAATCGCAGGGCACACAGTCAAACAACCATCCACACTCACAAGCACACGTAGAGACAATTCGGAGCACCCAATTAACCTGCCATGCATGTCTTTGGAATGTGGGAGGAGACCGGAGTACCCGGAGAAGACCCACGCAGGCACAGGGAGAACATGCAAACTCCACTCAGGAAGGCCGGAGCCTGGACTTGAACCCGAGTCCTCACTACTGGGAGGCGGACGTGCTAACCAATCATTCACCGTGGCGCCCAGGTAAAATGAATTTAGCAGTGAAATGTTAACCGACAGTTTATGAGGAAATTGCATGATTAAGTTATTTTTCAGAATTATGGTCACCAGTGACCCTCAAGGGCTCAACATTCACCAGGGACCTGTACCTTTAAAAGAGGGGTGGAAATGTGATGTTTCTTGATTCAAAAGGATGATCAAAGAGTTCAAAGGGTAGTTACTGTAGCTTGTTGCTTGCTGTGAAAACAGTTTTGTGTGAAGAATAAGAGACACGACTTGCTTTTTTGTCTTCTCGTCTCTTCATTTACCACATTACATCACAAAGGAAAATGTTTCCTCTCAGTGCAAGCACATTTTACGGGAAGAACAGTAAGTGCATACTTTTTATTGAGTTAATTTAAGACCACTAAAATGTCTGAATTATTGTACTACTGTATTTGAGATGAGTATTTGTTTTTCTTTTTTTTTTCTGTTTTTTTTAATACTTCATAGTGGATATGTGTAGTTCTTTTTTTGTTATTAACTGCAAATTGATGTTCCTCTTACTCAAAGTAAGGCCAGGAGTCTGCCTGTGATAGGAAAATTGTGCATTGACAAGCAAATGGTTTCATTTACCGGTCAATGACCAGCGCGCCAGTAAGTCTTGGCTGCACCAGCTGGTCTAGTCTTGGGTGAGGTGTATACTCACTTTTGTAGGATACTGAACAAGTGAACATAATAGTAATATTACAAACATACATCTCCTGGTTGCCAGGGGGATAAAAAAATAAATAAATAAAAGTCCAGTCTAATTTATTAAAACATTCTGCCTCTTCAAACCCTGACGGCAGTTTGACCTTTGTAGACCGCCACAAGATCTGGATGTGTGGAGAATCAAAGTTGCCAAACTTAATTGTCTCTAGAATAGTGCTTCTCAATTATTTTTTGGTGCGCCCACCTCAGGAGGAAAAATATATGTCACCACCCCCAACTCTCAAAATTGTTTTAAGTGCACCTCAGTATAGAAACTAACACTCTATGCACTCTGTGACAATGACAGCAACACTGTCACCTTCTGTAGTGGATGTGCAATTACACGTTATTCTAGTATGACAAAAAAAACACAAAAACAAACAAAAAACAAACAAACAAAAAAACATGTTCCCTATTTGAGAAGTGCGACTCTCGAAGAAAACCTTTGGGAGCAATTTCAATCACAGTGAAATGTGCTACTTGGCTGCTTTAGAAATATAATAAAAATTGGTCCACCTTGGTGACTTCAGCCCCCAACTCCCCAAAAAATTACTAAAATCAGTATTACAGCAATGTTATGGCCGCATTGGTCTAAATGGACAAACTTCATGATGAGTTCTGTGCCATTACATTTGTGCTTATAGATAATATTTTTATGAGTATTGACAATTCCGAGCTTATGTCACAAGTCAAAATGTTGGTCAAATAGGTGAAAGGAAGCCCTCCGCTCATTCAAAAGCAATGGACTTTGGATCGTTGTAATTTGATTTGTGATGATTATTTTGATTTTAAAATGTCATGAGATTTCGTTTGACTAATATAACAACCTGTCTTCTTTGCATACTAGTCACAGACAAAAGCAATACCCAAACAATACGCCTGGCCCGTTTGTTTTCGCCGGGTCAAGGAAATATTTGCATTGCGGAAATAGCAAAAATGCCCGGATGTTTGGGATTGTCAAATGAACAGACGTGAATGCTGTCAATTCAAGTCAGAAGTAATGCATCAAAAGTGACACACGCCAATTCCTGTTTCAGCGTCAGTTACCCTAATTAAGCGACTTGTAAACAAGAGGATAACCATACTGAACTCACCGGTTAAGTGTCAACCACAGTGAAAGAGAAAAAAAGAAATAAAGAACCCGCGATGCACTTGAATCAAACTCAGACTCCGCCCCCGATTTATTTGCCCCAAAATACGGAAAAGAAATTCCAAAAAGGGCGCCAAATTTCCGCTTCTTTGTTGCTTTGAATATGTCCAAACCGCTATCGTGTAGCGTATTTTTTCTTCCCCCCTGACCTCTCCCTGCTTTGGCGCTTTGCTCAGTCTCGGAGGAGGAAGAATCCGTTGCGTGGAAAGGAAGCGGAATGTCGTGCAAATTTGGACATCGCGGCTTCCGTAGGAAAGGCGGAACGGTGCGGAAACAGAAGGAAGCATGTTTTATTCAAACGACGCCGGGAAAGTGGGCGACGTTTCACCAAATTAGATATTAGTGAGACGTGCATTATGAGAAGATATTTTTAACTACTGTCGCTATTACTTGAAAATATTCATTCTGTAAAACGTAATATTATAAAACCGTGTATCCTGTTGGCGGAAGTGGTTTGTTCTGACGTCACGTTGTGCACGAAAACGCAACAGTGAAAGAGCCTCCATCATCACCCACGTCGACAGCGCTTTTTTGGGCGAAAAAAAAGTCGACTGTAAGCCAGGGGCGACACTAAAGTAGGGAAGGCGTTCATGACAAACACGCAGCGCACTCTTGTCGCCTGCCGAGTCAGACTCGCTGTGAAACGTACGAAACAAGGCCGTGTATCAAACCGGCGTGCTAAGCTAAACGCTGCGAACGCGTTCGCTCACCCCCTCAGCAGCCATACGCGAAACACAACGACATAATAATAATTGCTAGGTTAGTCCCAACTTGAACAGTCTTTACCCCCCTCTCCGAACTGGAAGCGTCCTTGCCTTCTTACCTACTACACTGACTGAATTTGTGTGTGTAAACGTGTGCAGGCGGAATGGATTTCTGCAGGAGCTGGTTGAGTTGGTTCAAGTCCAGCGAGTCGAACCCCTTCTCCGACCTCTTGGATCAGAACAACACTACACAACAGGCCATCCGGGCCGCCGCCTCCGATGAGCCCGACGCCGACGGCAACGTGCTGTTCGGCCAGATGCAGGGCAGCATAGTGGGCCTCAAATATTACAGCGGGGTGGTGAGCATCCACATGAAACTCACCCACTATTAAAGTTGGCAATACATACTCTTCTCCGCTCATTCCATTCCTAGGATTATGTCATTCTCATTATGGCCTGTATTTTAACTATGGCAACCCATTTTGTATTTTAGATATGTCCGGTCCAGGCCACATGACTTTTGTTAACTTGCAAACTGTAAATAATATCACATTGATGCTAATTCATTACCAAATTTCAAATCAAGCAGAGCTGGACTGGCCATCTGTCATACAGGGAAGAGATACCCAGTGAGCTAGTGGACACAAAAACACCGAGCCACACATTAGAGAGAACAATTAATTGATCCATTTACAATATAAACAACAAAGTGAACCAATGAACCTAAGCGGTAGCCAGAGGTGGTAAGGAATACATTTTTTTACAAGGACCATAGCAAGCAAACATCGTCATGGCTTCATGAAATGAAATGCATATATATCCAGAACCTTCCTCAACACAATCATAACAAGCAGGTGGAAACCTAAATAAAAATAAAAAAAACATTTTGAAGTATTCAGAGATTTTTTTTTGTGTCGTTATGCTTCATATATGTGATATGAATGTTATCAACCATTTATCGTACGATGCAAAACAGTGTTAGCTCTGATTGGCTGTTAGCTAGCAAAGGCATGAGAATAGAAGCAAATAAAATGGCATCTTTTGACTTAGACTTGACCCTGCTTCTATCATGAGTCTGTTGATCAAGGTTCTGGATATGGGTATTTTATTTCACGAAAGCCTGACTTCTCAAAGACAGAGGGAGTTGTGAGCCTGTGTAGGTACACGAGCGCATGCCAGAGTGCCACCAGGGCTGAGTATTTTTTTAACCAATCTAGCCCTGAAAATGGGTCCGTTATCAATTGAGATCATGTGAGTGTAAAACGAGCAAATAAAACAGCCCAAGCAGACTGACGTTACTTTGAAATGGTTGTAATTTGTAAGCAACAGAAAAAAAAGGCACATTATCCCATGAGGATCAAATATGAATTGCAAATAATCACACATAAAGCCTTATTTTTTACATTTGCATACGCAGCAGTCTTCAAACTAGTATAACCACCTAAACGGCATCACTCCTTTGCACAGGTGAACCCAGGCGAAATGGTCAGCCTGGTGCGGGAGCCCAATAACATCTTTGATCGCAACGCCATCATGGTCGCCAACATCTACGGCAGCCAAGTTGGCCACATAAAGAGAGAGCTGGCAGAAGCCATGGCGTACATCATGGACAACAAGTTGGCCAAAGTCGAAGGGTGAGATGGGACTTTGAAGTGTAATTTCTTCAGCGTCATGAAAATCTGCATGTGGCGTCTGGAAAAAATTGAAGGCTTGCGGAAACCTTCCGCATCGCCGCATCCGTTCCGCACTGCACCGCAGTTGTTGGGGGGCATGCATTGTATGCTTGTAGTTGACAATCATACCCTAATTTTGGTTGCCATTTTAAAATTTAGTCTTAGTTTCAGTCCAGTTTCAGTCACGCTTGTTAGTTTTTATCACAGTTAACCTCATCCCATTTTTATTTAGTCAATTTTTAGTCGACTATAAATCTAGAATTTTATTTTAGTCCAAGAAAACGTCATTTTATTCGTCTAGTCTTAGTCAACAAAAACTGTCAATGTTTTAGTCAGGACAACCATCCATGCTATTAGCTAGTAAGTTAGCCAGCATTAGTTAGCAGTCGCATTATTATTGTTGAAACGTGGTAGACGTTGGATTAATGTTAAGTTATAACTAATTTACTTTTTTTTTTTTTTTTTTTTTGTAACCTTTCACTGTGATGCCACCTCCTGTCCATGTGTTTGTGCTGTGTCACAAGACAGTGTCCCAGACGTGACAGATTAGCAGAGACACAATCTTACAAAATCATGTCATTTTCATCTCGATTTTGTTCATGAACTAAAATGTCCATAGATTTGAGTCCAGTTTTTTATTAAGTGAAGGGCATTTTTATCTCATCTTCATGAATCAACGAAAATGCAGACTGATTTAGTCCGTTATTGTTTATTAATTAGGGTTTTAGTCTAGTCTAGTTTTAGTCTGGTAAAAAAAAAATGTGTGTTGACGAAATTGTTTTTGGCACTTTTTGAAATGTGTAAAAGAGCTCAATATGTGTCCTAAATGAGCTTGGAATTGTTTGTGGAGAAATGCAGGAGGAGTACTTACATTTTTTTTGAATGAATTCTAATTAATTTTGGCTTTTAAAAAATGTGTGGAATTTTTACAATGTCATTCTGAAGTTTTTATGCCCAAAATTTTGGGCATAAATTTGACTTTTTTGTCTTAGAAAATGTGTAAAACTGAAAAAGGATGGGTGGATGGAAAATAATATTTACAATACTAAAGAGTGAGATGAATGTTTTTGAAGTTGCAATGATCTGAATAAGTGAATGTGGATAATGAGTTAAATATGAACAATGTCATGGAAATTGTGGATTAAGTGGGAATGTTAAAAAAAAAAAGTAGTTCATGCTTTGAATTAGCTATTTTTTTACGTTGCGCGAGAACTCTCAACGTTAAAACACACACACACAAAAAAATAAGATCATCAAAATCAAATTTTTGGTGCACTGCTGTGAATGCTCTGCATCAAAAGTTGTCACTTTTTTTTTCTTTTAGGGTGGTCCACTACGGGACGAAGAAAAAATTCTTCATGCCTGTCATTTTGTCCTTTTGGGGAAAGCACGAGAACAACAGCGCAGTCATTCAGCGTTTGGCACGTTATGGGTACAAGCTCAACACAGGTGGCGTTAACGACACTCACTTCTCGGGAGAAATATACGTGTGCGTTAGATGTCAATTACTCTCGTGTGTTTCAGGTGTGAATCCGAAGCTGTATGGTTTGGGATCTGGGATGGCTTTGAATAATAGAGGCGTGACGGTCATCCTAACGCCAGAGGAGGTGAACGATCCTTCCATTCATCCACTCATTACACATATCGTTTATCTTCTGAATTTGTTGATGCTATAATAACTTTTTTTAAACGGTGTCTTTAACTCTTTCAGTTGAAGAACGCATTTGACAACCTCTTCGAAGGCCTGCTCGAGAGTAAAGATGGTGAAAAGGAAGCAGCTGAGGTATGGTTCCCTGAAACACACTACAACGGGTGGGCGGTGTCAGGGGTCGTTGGTTCACATGAATGGGGAACCGCATGAATGCTATTTTTAGACCGCAAGGCTTCAGCAGCTTCAACCCGGAAGTGGGTCAGAAAGAAGCTCGCTCATTGACGAGCCATGCAAATAGTGCTTGTTTTGTTCTCGTTTCATCTCCGGAAAAACAACGTGGCGAGTAAACACAGCTGTTATTGAACTTGCAGAAACCAGTCCAGACACCACAACCGTCCACACGTGAAGGATGTATTCTTTACTCATATGTTTTCCGAAACGAAAAATGCAGAGTCATGAATGTGAACGGGGATCAACTTGTGCGCACATCCAAAAGAGCAGTTTAACGGCAGCGAAGTGAAGCCTTTCATCATCATATGTAGTAAACATTTTGTTGGGGGGCATGCATTGTATGCTTGTAGTTGACAATCATACCCTTGTCGGCCACCGCCGTCCCCAAGAGGTAAGCGATTGTCTTAATTTTTATGGTTTTTTTTTTTTGTTTCGCGTTTGGCGCTACTCCAAATGCCGGACGACAATAATGAATGACGAGGAAAAATGCTAAAATGGCGTTGCCACTGTTGTACGGACTGTTGCTTACCGTGTGTTTTTTTATTTTTTCCTTTCGTGCAGCTGTGACATGTATGAAAATTTATTTGTAGGGTCTTTAAGCGGGAAGGATATAATAATTGAAAGAATTGAGGTATAGCGATTGTTGTTGGTTGTGTCCCCAAGAGAGAGAGACACACACAAAAAGCAATAAAAAATTACCCCCAACAACTATCAAAGACGTAAGACAACCAGATATGACAGACGGCATATGGTGGTAAAGGAAGGATAGCTTGTTGAAACTGGAGAATGTCACTGCCAGTTGCGTAGGATCGAGTTGGAGAAAAAAAACTTTACCTGTGAATCGGGTCGGCTCCCTTCCTCGTCTTATTCAGCCCTTCTACACGCAATTGAACATTAGTATGTTCTTCGACGTCTATACCAGTGAATTTTGCACCAGGGATATCATTCTCGGACACAATTTGTAAATTACGGCAGTAGACATCTCGCTAGTAGACTGTTTACATCCGTTCGTGTGGTGACATGTATCGTGTGGTTCCCCATTTTACGACTCTGTATTCAGTATAAAATATAAGGCCCCGCCCCATTTACCGTAACCTCTTTTGCTTCCGCAGTCTGTGGCCACCCGCCTACTTCCCCACCAGCGGCAGGCGCTGTCGTGGATGTGCGCCCGCGAGAACCAGTGTGTGCTGCCGCCCTTTTGGGAGAAGCGCGGCGATCTGTACTACAACACGCTGACGTGCTTCTCGGCCAAGGAACTGCCCGAGAGGGTCCTCGGCGGGATACTGGCAGATGACATGGGGCTGGTGAGTAGGGGCAGGAACTTCTGGGTACCTCACGATGCGATGCGATATGCGATACACCGCGATTATCGATATATATGTCAGGTCATAAATCCACAATAATCTACGATAAAACTACTCAAGACATAAATTGATGTTTTTTTTTCCAATAAGAAAAATTTATTTTTGTGCCATCACTGAAACACAATACTACAACTGATTTCTTCTTCACAGTGAGTACTTTAGTGCATTTTTTTTTTAAGAAATACAAATGTCTTCTTAACAGAAACCACTTTCCATCAACAAATTTGTGTCTTTTTTCATGCAACATGTCTGTCAGTTACATAGTCAATTGTTTCATTTTATAAACTGCGACACAATTTTTTTGTGTAACATTGCAAAAGTAAATAAATAAAATTACTTAAATATTCAATCCAATTAAGTCAATATTAATATTCCTCGGAAATTGTGTGCTTCAAAAAGTCTAAGATGTTTTAAAATGTTAAAATTGAAGATATAATACCACATTTTTCATAGAAATGTGTGCAAAACGGAGTTGCTGGACAGATAAACACAAGTAAAAGTAAGCTCATGAGTCTTCTTCGCCTGAAGAATTCCGTACATTTTCCCGCCACTGTTTTGAGGTGCTCCCCCTAGTAATTGCTCAATAACTAATGAACAATGGAGCCGTTATCGTGTATATTAACTAGTAACTACAAATATCGCGATACTTGCGTAGGTGTATCAATAATCTATCGGGAGACAAATTATCACGATCTATCGCGATATCAATGTATTATCACACTCCTCTATTTCTTGCCTAGGGCAAAACCCTGACCACCATCGCATTGATCCTCACCAACTTCCGCGAGGGAAAGCCTCTACCCGTCTGCAATCGCGTAAGTGACGCAATATAAAGCTCTGGATTAGCAAAGCGGTGTAATATTGTTGTTGTTTTTTTTCCCCAGCCGGAGCACTCTTCTCCTAGAAAAGGTATAACTTGTCTTGATGCTTTCAAACCAGTCCCCAAGTTTTTGTGGAAGAGAACCTAACCAAAATGTACTGTCACTTTTGTAGTGGATAGAGCTGGACTGTGTGGCGAGGCGGCTCGCGGTCTACGCTCAAGCCTGTATGTCAAACACTTGTCAGAACATATATTACATTTCTTAGTGCAGCTGTACCTAATTCCGTGTTCTATAGCGGTACTTACAAAGCTAAAGTTGAAATGAAAAGCATTGCTTTAAGCAGTGTGGAGGAAAATTGCTTAACATTTCTTAACATGATGCGTTGCATTTTCTGTACGGCATCTGCACGGACTGCAATTCACACCGCGTGCTGCATGTGCGGAAATCTGCTCCCGCCAGACCACAAAATCACGGGGCTGGGGGGTTCACGCTGGAGAGTTTCGTTCACGTAATAACAACCGTGTATATAGAGTCCTATTTTGTAAACAATAGCCACGCTTGCCTGTTGTCACATCAATATGCTTTTTTTGGACATTATTTCTGGGCGTCTACCAATGGCCGTTCTATCATGAGTAAGTACGTTTTGTGTTTAAATAGTGTTATTTATTTTTGTTTCATTTAGTCTGAGCTCATTTTTTGTCATAAATGTCCGACTCATGTCATGCTATGTAGTTAGCTAGCTTCCCTCCCCAAAAAAACGAGTTTGCAAACGGTTCTATTTTGAAATATACCGGATTTACCTTGATGCGAGACGCCCGACTTCCTGTCCGGCTCATCTCATTTCTTCAGCTTCATGAAAATCCGCCTGCGACGTCCGGAAAAAATCGAACGCTTGCGGAAAACTTCCGCATCGCTGCATCCGTTGCACACCGCAGTTGGTGTGAATTGACACACAGCCGTGTTAATTTTGTCTGCCATTTTAAAATTTAGTCTTTGTTTTAGTCCAATTTCAGTCACACTTGTAAGTTTTTATCACAGTTAACCTCATCCCATTTTTATTTAGTCCATTTTTAGTCGACTATAAATCTAGCATATTATTTTAGTCAAAGAAAACTTAATTTTATTAGTCTAGTATTAGTCAACAAAAACTTTCAATATTGTAGTCTAGTTTTAGTCATTTAGTAACCATTTTACCCCTGTATACTTTTTTTGTCAGCAGATTTATTGAACTTTTTCAAATAAAACTATTTCACATCAAATTTTCTCATCTTTTTGATGAAAAACAACTTCACACACAATTACAGTGGCTGCTATGGCTCCATGCTATTAGCTAGTAAGTTAGTCAGCATTAGTTAGCAGTCACATTATTATTGTTATTAATGTTAAGTTATAACTATAATTTACTTTTTTTTTTTTTTTTTTTAACCTTTCACAGTGAATCCACCTCCCATGTGTTTGTGCTGTTACAAAATCACATAATTTTTGTTTCGTTTTTGCTCATGAACTAAAATGTCCATAGATTTTAGTTCCGTTTTTATTAAGTGAAGGACATTTTTGTGTCGTCTTCATTAGTCAACAAAAATGCATACTGATTTAGTCCCAGTTATTGTTTATTAATGAGGCATTTAGTCTCGTCTAGTCTAGCTTTAGTCCGGTGAAAAATGTGTGTTGACGAAATTATTTTTGTCTAGTTTTGGTTGACAAAATTAACACTAACACGCAGACTCGAATTCTTTCTATTCTTGCGGCATCCGTACGGAAAACGCACTGTGTCCGTTCCACAGTCAGTGTAAATTGGGCGTTAACCTAATGCATTGGTCCTGGAATTTTTTAAACCACGTACAACCTTTAAAAAATAACATAAAATAAAAAAATAAACAGACACACATAGTTAACCTAGATGGCCTTATAGTTGATAAACAAAAAATATTATCCATCCAAAAACGCATTGTTGTTTATAATCTGTCACTAATCAGGACCTACATGGAGGAATCCTCACGAAATCGAAAGGACACTACAAAGCCGTCAGAGAGAGGTGCGACTCTGAATTTGAATTCTCTTTGTCCCAGCTGCCGCATATGTTCTAATATGTTGCTCCACCATTTCAGGCAAAAGAAGAACAACAGCTCCCAAGCGAAAATTCGGTAAGCACGCGTATTAGTGCAAATTCATGTATCTGAGATTGCAATTCTCCGTATTAACGTGACGTCATGCAGACATGCCGCCGTCGTTCGACGACGCCGACTTTGCCTCGCTGTATTCGTTCAAGAAGAAAAAGAAGGCGGCGTCCAGCTCCACACTGGGTGAGTCGTTAACCGCTGGACACGTTGCTTTTGAGAACCGAAAATGCTTAAAGGGGGAAAACAACTTTAAAAATTTATTGACGATAATACACATCTAAACATGACATTCTGATTAATATTATGTTTTTGGAATATGAGTTATGCCCAGCAGTTTTTGTTTTTTTTAATCAATATCAGAAGGCAGCCATTTTGCCACTCGTTGATGCCACTCGTTTGCCACTGAAGATGACATCGCAGTTTGGTAACAACTAGTGTTCTTCCGATACTGATACTGGTATCGGCAGAGGTGCCGATAGTGCATTAAAACAGTGGTATCGGTATCAGTGAGTACTCACAAGTAGCATGCCGATCCCATTAATTTCAACGCTAATATAGGATTTTGGATACAGCATCTTGTGTCTTGCTGGTGCACGACATGCACTGGTATGTGACATGTTCACTGCATGCCGATCTAAGATATCCTATTGGCCCTTGAATGACCTGAACCAATGGCAGGATAGCTTTTTCATGTTGAGGAAAAAAGCCCTTAAGTATCGGTATGGTATCTGTATCGGCCGATACTGCAAAGCTGGGTATCGGTATCGGGGGCCAAAAACGGTATCGGAACAACACTAGTAACAACCAATCCCAGTTCAACTTCAGAACACAGTTGAGCTGTGATTGGTCGTCGCCTGAGCCCTGAGCAACTGCGATGCCATCATCAGTCGACGGCAAGTAGCAAAATGGCCGCCGTCTGAGATGGATAAAAATGGCTGGGCATAACTCATATTATATATCATATATCGATATTGCCATATTGGCCCATGCAATATGCATATCGCAGAGATATGCAATAAGTTTCATATGGAATATTGTGCTTTGATCTGAATTTGGCCAGTCAGCCTCTAACTAAAATGTGCACCATAAGCCAATATTTGAACATTATCGAGAGGTAATATTAATTAATTAACTAAGATTATATTCAGTTGGCTTATTTTGCTCCATGAAAAAATTTAATTCTTTCATTCGATAATAAAAATGTCATTTCGTTAGCTACATGTTAAATATCGCAACATCGATATCACTATATTCAGCAACTATATCGCATATCGCATGATATTTCAATATCGTGCAGCCCGAATATATATATATATATATATATATATATATATATATATATATATATATATATATATATATATATATATATATATATATATATATATATATATATATATATATTAGGGGTGTGAATTGCCTAGTACCTGACGATTCGATTCGTATCACGATTCACAGGTCACGATTCGATTCGATACCGATTAATCCCGATACGAATTTATAAGTCGATTGTTGCGATTTTTTTCCATTCAAATTTAGAAAATACTAATCAGTAAGCTTGTAGAGTGTAAGATTTATATGAAAATGTATTATTTATTTATCTGAAATTTCAGTCTTATAGAGGTTGTAATCTGTTTCATGTTTGAACAGCATTAAAATAAAATATTAAGGCTTAATGTTCCGTTCATATAACATTCTTCCATGCTCAAGGTGTGAATCCTAACCCGAAGTCAGACGTTTTGTTGAATATTTTGCCATTAAAAATGGAAGTTTAAAAATCGATTCACACACACACAAAAAAAAAAAAGGCAATGATGATAAGACGTTGAATCGGTAAGACTACCGAATGAACAATTCTGAGCTCTTTAAAAAAAAAAAAAAAAAAAAAAAAAAAGATTTTTTTTTTTTTATTGAATCGATTCGAGAATCGCGCGATGTAGTATCGCGATATATCGCCGAATCGATTTTTTAACACCCCAATATATATATATATATATATATATATATATATATATATATATATATATATATAAGGTACTGCAAGTATTTTAATGGTTAATTTGACCCTTGCATGTTTTATCTTTCAACAGCTGTCAATTACTGCAACACAGGAAGCTCTGGCGAAGCTGCGTCAGCAAGGCCGACTCTCATCATATGTCCATTGTCAGTGCTCAGCAATTGGCTGGTAGGCACAGACACCGTGGCGACCGTCAACACGAGCAACCATGACCACAAGGTTAACGGGAAGGCATGCGTGTGTGTGTGTTTGTGTTCTCAGGACCAGTTTGAGGAGCATGTGCGAGCCGACATCGAGCTGAAAGTGTACATGTACCACGGTCCCGACCGCATCAGAAGCATTCATTTCCTCTCGTCTCAGGACGTGGTGCTCACCACCTACAACGTGCTCGCTGCCGAATTCTCGGTGAGTGCCGACGCTCCCGCGATATTTTTGCCTGTTTTTTTTTTCTATCTAGCTCGCTGTTGATGTAGAATGGAGGCGCTCCTAGTTAGAAGTCTGGGTTGTCAGTTGAAGTTATAAAAACAGGGTTCACAATTCTGGTCCTCGCGGTCCGTTTTCGCCTCACAAAACACCTGATGCTAAAAGATCAGGATCGTTATCAGGCATGCTGATGAGCTGATTATATGAATCGGGTGTGCTAGTGGGCTTAAACATCTAAAACTTGGAGGACTCTGGACCTCAAGGACTGGAATTGGTGAACCCTGTTATAGAGAACTTTACCGTACATGCGCGCACACTTCCGGTGTATTTAAAAAAAAAATAAAAAAAATATGTTATTTATTTTTATTAACTCATTCACTCCCAGCCATTTTCACTGAAGCAACCCCATTCACTCCCGGCTGTTTTACTGGATTTTGACTAATTTTGCAAGGCCCACAGAATATTGTGTTTTATTGCTATCAAAACATAGAACCTACCAAAAGAAAGATTAGAATCTCTACTTTCATCGGGATAAAGTATATTTCTGTATTTCAAATCTGCTTAGAATTGTGGGGAAACCGCTTGTTTTCATCATGGCCCTGGTTGATCTCTTATACTCTGCTGCCACCTGCTGGACGTTTTTGTAATTACTACCATTTTTTTCACCCGTTCTCTGCAGTTGAGAGGCTGTGTCAAAGCATTCTGTATGCTCTAGCATAAAAAAGAAAACGTAGAAAACGTTTAAATACATCTTTGGGGCACTTAAAACATTTTAAATAGAACATATTTGTAAGTTTTGGCAGCAAATTAGTTAATTAAGGTTAGATGAGTTTGAAAATAAATCTTCTTGGTTCATACTTTGGCAATCATGTGCTTGTGTTGTCTGAAATCAGGATTTCAATCCGGAAACAAATCGCTCAGGCCCAGCTTCAACTTACTGCTGTCACTTTCAAATATTTTTAGAATCGATTAATCTGCATTAAAGTGTATTACCAAAAGCATTTTCCCCCTGATAACTGTTTATTAACCAGTGATTGGTGTTTATTTTGTATGTCGTATTTGTGTAGTGATTAAAAAAAAGAAATGGCAGGGATAGATGCTGTACTATGTTACCGGTTCGGTTTTGACTAAACACAGAAGATAATCAGTCTTCTTTCATGAAGGACTACAGAAATCAATAAACAATTACTGTTTGATATGCTGAAATCAGGATTTGGACAATTTTTACTTTAAATATGGCTCCAAACTAGTTGTCGATTAATTTGATAATCGATTACTTGTCGATTAATTGATTCAATTTGACAGCTCTACTTCAACTATAAATAAAAATGTAGGGAAAAAGTAAATATTCTGGACCCCATGAGATGAGTGTTTGTTGCCGCTTTTTGCCTTGGGGGAGGTCCACGCTCTACTGGTTGCCCATCTGGCTCCTTCACAGTCTGATGGGAGCAAATTTGTGTTCAGGGTAATAACAGGATTTTTATGCAAGACGTCAGGAGTCCCCTGCATGAAATCAACTGGTTGAGGGTAGTGCTGGATGAGGGCCACGTGGTCCGGAACCCCAACGCGTTGATGACCAAGGCCGTTCTGGAACTCAGGGCAGAGCGACGCTGGATTCTGTCTGGTAGGTTACACTTATACCGCACGCTCAAGAGAATTGTAGGCAAGTACGTAGCTCTCCAAGTAGCACCATATTGGCCAACATTAAAATAGGAGGCAGAAGTTTAAATCCTTAAAAGTATATTTAGTATTATTATAAGCCACTGAAACAGTTTTTTTTTCTCATTTTGAACATTAACACTGTGTTTAATTATAGGAGGGGGGAAATCTTTGATTCATTTCAAATGTATTGCACAAAATGCAAACTGAAACTAATTTAAGTTAGTTTTAGTTTTAGTTAATACAAACATTCAGAATGTTCTGAATTCCTGTAATTCAATTCCTTGAAAAATATTTTAACTCATTCACTCCCAGCTATTTTCACTGAAGCAACCTCCTCCGGCTGTTTTACTGAATTTTGGATGATTTCGCAATGCCCACAGAATATTGTTTTCTATTGCTATTAAACATGGAACCTACCAAAAGAAAGAATAGAGTCTCTTCTTACATCAGGAACAAAAAAGTATATTTCTATCTGTTTCCGTTTTGCAGCAATTTGCATTAGAATATAGCTAATTTTCATCAATATTCATAATCCTGGTGAAAACACTAACAAAAAGAGCTTGTTGCAACATTGCCCTAGCTGATCTCTTATACTCTGCTGCGGTCGTTTTTTGTTTTTGTTTTTTTGGGGTTTTTTTGCAATAACTGGCATTGTGCTTAAGCGCCCTCTTCAGGTCAGAAGCTGCATCAAAGCCTTCTGTATGCTCTAGCATTAAAAAAAAAAAAAAAAAAAAACATTTTTGGGAATTAAGGACAAAGTATTAAATAAAACATTTATCCATTTTTGGGTTTGAATGAGTTAATGGGGGGAAAAAAATAATTGAATGTTGTGTTCCAATGCCTGCAAATCTGTCTTGTTTCAGCTGTTCTTTGCCGAGTATTTGTTGACTTGATAGACAGACCGCTGCAATCTGGATTATTCCACCGCGGCGGAGGTCTGCGCTCGATTGAGTGCCACTGTCAGTCGTCACGGCGACGCAGGTGCGTTAACTTACCACTCTTGTCCCTTCACCCCCCCCGTGCAGGGACGCCCATCCAGAACAACGTGAAGGACCTGTGGATGCTGCTGGCCTTCCTGCGCCTCAAGCCGTTCGACGTGAAGGAGTGGTGGAATCGAGTCATCCAGAGGCCCGTGATGCAAGGAGACCGAGTCGGCCTGAAGTAAGGTGTCTTACCGTTCAGCACAGAAGTCTTGGTTTCGTAAACTTGATTTATAAATGATTTTTTTTTTAATTATTCAAAAATGGTAACCTTATGCATCATGTTGTCCTTCAAGCAAATGGCTAACAGGGTTTTTCTTGGCTCAAATTTAGGCAGAGGTGGTATCACTCTGACTATGATGTAGGGATGGGTTCCTTTGGGTTCCTTTCCTTTTTCATTTGAACAGATACTGCTCCAATTCTCTGTACCTGAAAATCAATACCGGTACTCAACGGTACCAATTTTTGTTTCTTTTTTTTTCTGCTTCCTTTCTTTTTTTTATGTTATTTATTTATTTGGGTGGTAATAATAATTCATCATTGTTTATTTAACAGTCATAGCTTTAAAAAAATCTATTTCACAATTACTTTTTAATGTATATAACTTGACAAATACGAAAAATGTCAAATTTAAACAAATGAGCCACAGAGGAATAGTAAAAAATGAAGGTATAACATTTTACAATTACTGAAGTATAATTAATTCACATTAATATTACATTAATATTACAAAAAAAAACAGCATGAAGCAAAGTTCTGTGCAACACAAGGAATGAAGTTAAACACTGACAGTAAAAAAAAAAATAAAAAAAATAAATATATATATATATATATATATATATATATGTATATATATATATATATATATATATATATATATATATATATATATATATATATATATATATATATATTTGCAAGGCTGTCAATACTGGAAGTTCAAAATTGTATATTACGCATTATACATATATAAAATAGGGGTGCACTGATCGATCGGCCGGCCGATTGTCGGCCCTGATTTCCTTAATTTTGGAAGATCGGTGATCGGCCGATCCCTTAAGAATGAACCGATATTTTCCACCAATCTCATCTCCCTCCTCAGAGGTCTGAAAAAGTCAGCCACTTGTCCTCTTCTGCTGAGATGACTAAGAGGATTTTCATTTTTATTTAAGAGAACTACTTCATGTGCAGTTAAAGCAACCCATTTGTATCATTTTGCCGATATTGTTCAATGTTTTTTCAATAAAACAAGATTAGAACACTGAAGGTATATGCTGCTTGTAATGAAAAAAAAAATCGGTATGGGCAAAAAATCGGGATCAGCAGGTCAGACTTTTTAAAAGATCGGGGATCGGAGTACCCCTAATATAAAACTTTGATAATAATCCTGTAGTATTTTTTTATACTATGGTGTGCGTTTCGCATTTCAGCATAATTGAAGGTTTGTAAGAAAAAAAAAATATCGATCCGGCTTAAGAATAAATGAGTAAATCCAATGTCAAAATGGCAACAATTGATGCCGTTTGTCAGGAACTTCCAGACGCTGGTGAAGTGCATCACGCTGCGCCGCACCAAGAGCAGCGAGGTCGACGGTCGCCCGCTGGTGTCGCTGCCCGTCAAGACAGTATGCGTGGAGCAGGTGGAGCTCAGTGCCGCAGAGCGAGAGGAGTACCAGCAGGCACTCGACGAAGGAAGAAACATCATCGGCAGGTACGTCAGATAATAAAAGAATGATAATGACTGACATGATTCTCAACACATCGTCATTAAATATGGTGACATCCTCTATTCGAAGTGCTGCTAGGAGGAGGGGGGTGGGGGCTTCCATATAGGACCATGTGCTTCCTTAACCAGATGTATGACAAAAATGCTATTTTCAGTATGGATGAAATATGTTCATATATGCAAAATACGTGCTCTTTACTTATTTGCCCCCAAAAACTTATAAAGACGTTTTATTTTAATGTTTAAGTGTCCCAAAGACGTATTTATACGTTTTTTCGCTTTTGTTTTGTTTTTTAACCTCTCAACTGCAAAAAGCAGTTGCAGAAATGGTAGTTATTACACAAACGGCCAGAAGATGGCAGCAGAGCAAAGGAGATCAACCAGATACATATTGGGGGGAAAAAAAAGCTAATTTACTCACAATTCTAAATAGATTTGTGAAAATTGATTAAACTTAGCTATATTCTAATGCTAATTGCTGCAAAATGGAAACAGATAGAAACATGCTTTTTTTTTCCTGATGAAAGAAGAGACTTTAATCAAACTCAAAAATCATCTGATGAAACTAACACCCCTTAATTGGCAAAATAGTTGAGCCGCCGAGCCTGACTTGATGGTATTTTGTGTTTTTGTTTAAGTAGGTATGTTGCTGAAGGCGTAGTTTTGCGTTATTACGCGGACGTCCTGGCCATCCTGATGAGGCTTCGTCAACATTGCTGCCACCCTGACCTGCTGACGAAGACCACCTCAGATGCAGGTTCGCAACCCCCTCTGCAATTGCTATGAGAATCAACATTGTTTTTATGAAGGAAACATTACCAATCTTGTGGGAAGAAAGTCATTTTATGAGAACAAAGTTTTATTTCTCAAAAATTATATTTTGAAAAATCTTGTAATCTAAGGCGTTAAAAAAAAAAATCTAATCTAAACAGGGATAAAATCCTAATTGTGCGAGAAGTTGTATTTGCAATTCTGTGATAATTTTATGAGAATAATTTTATAGTTGTGCAATGTGTAACTGAGAATTAATTTGTAATTTTATGAGGAAAAAAAAATTAACAATGTGTGGGCATTTTAAGAGTAACTTCTCAATTGTACAATAAGGATTTTTTTTATTTTTTATTTTTAACTTTCTGGAAGAAGAAAGCAGTGTTCCCTCATTGAGCCATTTACATTTTCACTAATTTCTCTCTTGTTTAAACATTGTCAATGTTCAAACCTTCATAAATTTGATAAAATAGGTACATCTCTGTAAAAAAAAAAAAAAAAAAAAATGCATACAAAATTGCACACAAAAAAAATTCACGAGACCGTGAAAAGTGAACCGCATTGTAGCGAGAGAACACTGGATATTAGAATATTACGAAAGCATTTTTTTTTTTTTTTTTTTAGAAAATTATAATGTGTAGGTTTTTTTAAGTCATAATTTAAGGTGGCATTTTAAAAATCTAAAATTACTTTTTTTATGTGTAATTTGCAAGAATATCTTTTTTTAAAAGTTTGCAATTTTTAAGGACAAAGTATAAAATTTTAAAATCTTATTATAAAATTAGTATTGTAATAGTTGTATTTTCACAAAAATTTTTTTTTGAAAAAGTTGTAATTTTATAAGAATTGAGTTGTATTTTCTAATTTTGAATTTTTTTGAAAATTCTTGTTTTGAAAATTGTCTCTTGTTTAGGATTTTTATTACATATATATATTTTTTTTAAACTTTGTAATTTTATGTGAATAGTTATCTTGGTAGCTTACGAGTGAGTAGTCATGGTTCTCGGTTGCGCGCAGGCTCGGCGTCCACTCCAGCCGAGCTTCGCAAGCGTCTGATCGAAAAGCTGCGCGTGGTGCTGGCCAGCGGCTCGGACGAGGAGTGCTCCGTGTGTCTTGACTCGGTGCGCGTGCCCGTCATCACGCACTGCGCCCACGTCTTCTGCCGCTCGTGCATTGCGCAGGTCATCGGCAACGAGCAGGTATGCCGGACATCACGTCTTCAAATGGTGGGGGGGGGACTCAAGTCAGACTTGTCAAGTCACAGATTTGAGTACTAAAACTTCTGAAAAGACTCCACTTAACTTGACTTGGACTTAAACTGCATCACACTTCCTGCCTGTTTACTGCCACCGACTCACGACTGAAATTGATGCCACAGTAGGGCTGGGCGATATGGCCAAAAAATAAAATCTCGTCAGTCTGGACGATTACAATTGAAATCAATTTTAATCAAAAGTTTAAAAAAAACATTTAAACAAGGTTTGATTTATTTAAAAAAGACAACGTACACTGATTTTGAATCAGTTTTAACGTAAATTTAACATACATAGCTTGTGCAAAAAAAAAAAAAAGATATTCATACACTGATTTTGAATCAGTTTTAACGTAAATTTAACATACATAGCTTGTGCAAAAAAAGCTACTCAGAAATGCCACATAAATTGTGCAAAAAAAAAGCTACTCACAGCTTTTGCTCAACTTAAATGCCATACATAGATTATGCAAAAAAAAAAAAAAAAAGCTACTTATAGCTTTTGCATGACTTAAATGCCACATAGCTTGTGCAAAAAAAGCTACTTATAGCTTTTGCATAACATAATGCCACATAGGTTGTGCATAAAAAAAAGCTACTCGTAGCTTTTGCTCAACTAAAATGCCACATACATAGCTTGTGCAAAAAAGGTACTCATATCTTTTGCTCAACTTATATGTCACATACATAGCTTGTGCTAAAAAAATAAATAAAAAAAGATACTCATAGCTTTTGCAAAACTTAAATACCACAAGTAAGTAGTTCTAACAATTGTAGACAGGTATCGTAAACCACACATCCAGTATTCAACCACTTGTGCAAAAATACAACTCAACTCACAATAACATTTGTATATAACAGAACTTCAAGATCAACAGCTTATAATAATCATCACCACCTTTTATTGTAACTAAACTCTTAAATTCCTTGCAAGAAAAACTAGCCTGTCAACTGACTCTGGCAAAAGACAAGCTCAATTCAAGCACAAATTATTTCGGATGCCTTGGGTGCAAGTGCCGGAAGAGGTTAGTTGTGCTGCTACTCTTCGTTTTAAAACACCAACATGCCCCTATAATCGTCATTTAACAAAAAAAATTGTCCAGTGGCAAGATTAATTTTAGCTAATATTCTACAAGGTGTGAACAGATGGCTTTTGTTGGGGAAGCAAAGCAATTGCTATTTGTTTCCATTCATAAACATACCGGATGAAAGTGGGGCAATTGTATTCAGCAGAGTTATGCGATCGACAGTTTGACATTTTTGTGGGAATTTACTGAGGTCAGAAATCCTAAGGTTGGAGGTGTTGTTCGGCAGACCTTGTACATGCTTGTAGTTTACTCTACGTCGCTCTTGTAAAGCCCAACCAATTCCATATAAAGACGTAACATGAGTCCCTTTTCTATGTATCAAGTCTCCGTCTTCTGCAGCAGACATAATGTGCGCGAGTAGGCAGCGTAGTGTTTGGCCGAAGTAGCAAACAGGCGGTGATGTGTGAACCGCCTGACGTCATCAGCAAGCGCGCCAGCCACCAAACGAAGGACCCCAAAACAACGAGCGGAAGCAGACGCGAGGATGTGTATTTATTTATAAGCACCTAAATTTTATGATTTAGCTCATTTTCACATCGTGGTACTTTAAATGGACGAATTAATCGAATTAATTCGATTTATCGCCCAGCCCTACGCCACAGTGCCCACAGGCTTGCCTTGTAAACGTCACTTGCCCAAATCCATAAAGTAGTCGAGCCGTGACGTTCGTCGGCGGGTACTGTGATGTCATTTTCATTCGACAGCAGCTGACAGCACAGAATTAAAATGGCAGCTCCCTGAGATGGCATAAAAAAAAGGCGTTGATTTTTCTGTGTGAATCAAACTAGCGTGTTCTAGAGACTCATGGGGGTCACAGAACATACATTTGACACGACTTGTGCGAATACAGGAGAGCGCTCGCTGCCCCCTGTGTCGGAGTGTCATCAAGATCAACGAGCTGGTGGAGTTCCCGCCGGAAGAGATGGCGGAAGAGAACGGAGGAAGAAGTCCTGGCAAGGGGAGGACCAGCTCCAAGGTAACGCAACAACGCCTTCACTGACTAAGATGCAAATTTGCATGTACAAACATGAACCTAACTGTTATAAGTATAGAAGTTAAACCGCTAATTCAAATTGAAAGTAAAAGTGCAAGTATGGTGGTATTTTTTTCAAGTTTATTTTTAAATGTCATAATTTTATGTTGCTGCTGCTAGCTTGACAAGTATTGCACATGGTCAGTGCAGCCGCAAACATTTTTTTTTAAACGACATATTTAAATAAATTTGTAACATTAGACAATTAAATTAAATATGAATTAAATATCTAATTAAATATTTAAATGAATTTAATATTATTAATTAAATTGAATTAAATATTTAGAATGAAAGTATGCCTTTTTTTAAACATCTTGGTACAGATAAATGTCTCTAAAATGTTAATAAAAAACATGAATCTGTATAATATGCTGGGATGAAAATATGGAAGAAAATGTCTTATTCACAGGATTTTACGAAGTTTTTTTTTTATTTTTTTTTTAACTGTACCGTAAAGTTGTTGTTTTTTTAAGAAAGTCAGAATTTTGCAATTATTATTATTTTTGTTATAATGTTAGATTTTTTTTTTGTTAAAACGTATGATGTTTTTTTTTTCGTTTTTTTTTCCAGAAAAAGTCACAGGAATTAAAATTTTGTTTTCAGAAAAATTCCGAATTTTATAAAAAATTTTGTGTCATATTTTCCAAGGAAAATTCGAATTTCATTTAAAATTTTATTTCATGAAAATTAAGTTGTATTTTTTTAATTTCTTTTCCTAAGAGAATATTTTCAACATTATTTAAATACATAAATAAGTGACAATAATGACTGCAAGCAAAGAAGAATAAAAAGAAAACAGTCAAATCGAAAACAAAATAATCAATGAATTTTATTAGAGGTCATAACTCACAATGTGTCAGTCTGTCAGGTGTCAGTCTGAGCTGAAGCCAAAGATGACAAAGCTCATTTTTAAAACGTCAGCTTGCCTAACTGCCATTACAGGCGGCGAAACAAGATAACCGCAATGTGATAAAAGTACAATCAAGAAACATTTCTCACACTCATATTGTACTGTGTGACCCGTAAGCACGCCTATTTTGTTTCTAATGGTGTCGCTACGCGTGTGCGCGCAGATCCAAGCGCTGATTGGCAACCTGCAACGTCTGCAGCGTGAAGACAGCAGCGTCAAATGTCTGGTGGTCTCGCAATTCACTCGCTTCCTCACCATCCTGGAGACGCCGCTCAGGTAACGCACACATACACGGGGTCGCCAGCCTGTCAATCAAGTCAAGGCCGCTCGTTCATTCATCATTTCATGTGTGATGTTGTCCGGGTTAGGGAGCACGGCTTCAGGTTTGTGCGCCTGGACGGCGCCATGAGCCAAAGGAAGCGCACCCAGGTGATCCAAGAATTCCAGAGTGGGACCCCGAGCAGCCCGGCCATCATGCTGCTGTCGCTCAAAGCTGGGGAGGTGGGAGTCAACCTCACCGCCGCCTCCCATGTCTTCCTCATGGATCCAGTGAGTACTGTCTTAGAGGGGGGGTGGGGGCTAACAAATAAAGTCTATTTTGACTAAAATAGTAGTATGCTTTGAAGGGAAGGAGTAAATAAAATAGTATTTTTCCTAGAGTCATATTTTTGTGCTATTTAAGTTCTATTTGAACTCATTCAAACATGTAACTACGTTTTTTTGATACTTTGTCCTGGTTTTTTTTCTTCTTTTTTTTTAATGCAAGAGCATACAGAAGGCTTTGATGCAGCTTCGGTGGCTTAAAGCAGTGGTAGTTATTACGAAAAATGGCCAGCAGGTGGCATCAGAGTATAAGAGATTAGCCACGTTGCAACAAGATCTTTTTGCCAGTATTTTCACCAGGAATGTGAATAATGATGAAACTTAGCTCTATTCTAATGCTAACTGCGGCAAAACGGAAACACATGCAAATACGCTTTTTTTTTTAACTGATGAAAGAGTAGACTCTAATCTTTGTTTTGGTAGGTTCCATACTCTGTGGGACTTGCAAAATCAGTCAAAATCCAGTAAAACAGCTGGGAGCGAAGGGGTTTGCTTTGATGAAAATGGCTGGGGGTGAATCAGTTAAGAATAGTCATCATTTTAGGAAAATAAAAATAAAATAAAACCCTATTTTTATATGAAAATAAGTACTGTAAAATCCCGTGATAGCACTCTGTTTTTTTGTAGAATTTCACCCTAGTTTTCATGTTTTGAATGTTTATAAGTGAATCGTTGTCAATGAAACGGGAATTTTGGCTATTTGTAGTAGCTCAGACTGGTCCCAATTCACTGCGAATTTAGTGGGGTTTGACTCTACAGTTTCAAGACGTGGCAGCAACCGGCAGAGTGCACCAGTTATTTAGGCCCCAACATTTTGCTGCCTAAAGGGGCATACGTTCAGAAACATCAAAGGTTTAGTCATACTTTTTCCAGATTTTATTTACAATTTTCAAGCTTTCCACCGTCAAAAAAAAATAATAAAAAATTCTTTCAATAGATATATTGGTCCATCTTCTGATCGGATTGATGATCGGTTATGGTTGTTGTTTTGTTTTGTTTTTTAAATCGGTGATCGACTCCAAAATTCTAATTATGTAAAGCTTCATTTTTAGCGTTTGTGTAGTTGTAATTAAGTTGGATATTTATTTATATAAAGTTGTATCTTACTGTTTTTATTATTAGATTTTACATTGTTTTTATTAAGGGGGTGTCGGCCGATTAATTTTATTCATCAAAATTAATCGCATGACTTCAATAGTTAATTCACAATTAATCACAATTTTTTTTATTGATTTTTAATGCTTAATTATATATGTTCTAAATGTACAATATTTTTTCCCCCCGAAATGGTCATACTCTTAACCTAAAAGGGGTTAAAAAAAAAAAAAAAAGTTAAGTAGTAATATGGCTGCATCTTTTAGTTATTGCTAGAGTAATTTCATAAATCATAAAATGGAGTCAAAATTAAAAACGCATACTGTAAAAAAAACTAGCGTGATATTGATTTGTGTTGTCATTTTTTTTTTGCCACTAGATGGCATAATTGTATTTATAAGACATTGGTGACAGCTCAGTGCATTTTTCTTTTCCTAATAAGAGCTAACTGATCTTTAACATGAAGTAACTTGTGAAATTCTGCATATTTTTAAAATTGTAAAAATGAATGTCATTTGCTTTTTCTCTAAGTAAAAAGTGGAGGAAAAATTAGTTCAAATCAGATTTCATTTGATTATATCGCCTAGCTGTAACTTTGTGTCTCTTTAGGCTTGGAACCCAGCTACAGAGGAGCAATGCATCGCCCGCTGCCACCGTCTGGGTCAGAAGAGAAACGTCTTTGTCACCAAGGTGGGACACTGGGAGAAAAGCTTTACTTTCGTATCGCACAAAAGAAAAAAAAAAAAAAACACATACTGAAATGTACGTGCATATATGCTGCAGTTCATCGTGAAGAACTCTGTGGAGGAGAAGATGGTGAAGATCCAGAAGCAGAAGCAGAACCTGGCGGAGGCCGCGTTGGGCTCTGCGGACGCCGACCACAAGACGTCACGCATCATTGACATCATGGCCATCATGGAGTTGTAGAAAGCGGACTCTCTCTCTCTTTCCTATGTTACCCGTTTCAAACTCAAGTTGATTGTGTTATGTTTAGGGATTAAGGCGCTCCACGTTTTCAGTTAGGTCAGCAGGCGGGGAAAGCAGTTGTCATAAACAACACCAAGCCACAAAATGTTCTAAATAACATTGTGAAGCTTTGTTTGGCTGTTCTTGAATAAAAAATGTTCCCAGGCAGCTTTTGAGATTCGGGGTTCTTTTTTTGGGTTACTCTTCCCACTTTCCAAAAACATGCCTGCAAGCTTCATTCAAGACTTGAAATTATAGAGGCGACCATTAAGCTACTTGTGAAGGCTAAATTCACTGAATGGTAAGAGACTTGACTTCTCAACCATGTTTGCTGTAAAAATAAAAAATAACATTGACCGCACAAATCAACATTAATGGGCTGCTCATTTGTGGGCTGGTCTCAAAGTAAAATGGAGGGAAATAACTGCAAAAGACGCCGACCCACCCGGAATCCCCTGCTTTATAGGGCGAAGACCACCGCCATGGATAAAAGGGTGTTTGTGTGTTTACTTTTCCGCAGATGAGGGGTGTTAGGAAAGTTTTCATACTCTTAACATAAAAGTGAAAAAAAATATTAAACTAGTAGTAATGTGGTACATCTTTTCATCAGATATAATTTGATAATTCATAAAATTGGGTTAAAATTAAGATGCCATACTGAAAAAAAAAAAAAAGTGATATTGATTTGTATTGGTCATATTTCTGCCACTAGTAAGGGGTGGTCTTTAATCGAGCATTAAAAAAAGAAAAATAATAGCGGCATTAAAAGGAGCTTAAACCCCAAATTAACGCACTAATTTTGACACCCTAAAAAAATGCATAAACTACTGCTAAAAGGTGCCATTTGAAATCTTAATATTCCAACCTAACCTTGCTCTCTCGCAAGATGAATTCTCAAGGTACCGCTGCTGCAGATAACCGCCGTTCGGTCTGACCAATCACAGAGCGACATTGTTTGGGGGGGGCGGGATATGCAACTGTGACGAAACCAGGAAGCCGGCGCCTACGCTGGAGCTAACAAACACACCTAACATGGACGAATAGATGTTACAACTAATTCTGTTCTTGCAGAACGACTCACCGTTTCCTTGTTGAATGTTGAACAGCGAGAGGCGCTTCGTGCATTTCTAGCTGGTAAGATGTTCGTGCTTTTCCCTCCTTCGGCAAGAACGAACACGAAATTTTCACCCTTGGCCGTGCTTGGTTAAAACAAACGTGTAGAGTGTCGCATTGTCCAATCAGCTTGAATTATTGTCCAGAATGTCCCGCCTTTTCCCGACAAAACGACTATTGCCCGATTAATTCCACCTCAGGTCATGCTGGAAAATCTTGGTGGAGGTAAATACACTGGCCTTGTCTTCCCATTTTTATCATGTTTGAACAGTAAAGGATATTTTCCACCTTGTTTAAAAAAAAATAAATACAAGCCATTTTCCCATTATCTTTTATTAGCCACAAGGGAATTGTGCATTGACAATGTTTCACTTCTATATTTTCACCCCTTTTTCATGATGTAGCGCACCTCCACCAGCGAGACTGGCGGTTTCCTACCATGGAGTGAGGTAAAACAGTGAACACGGTAAGTAATAAGGCAGCTGGTCGAGAAGGCGACACGAGGACAACAAACAGCAGACAGGACTTGCATGCAAGAGGATGGGCGCTAGGTGGCGCTCTACTGTAGCGTTTCAACAGATCTCAGACATCAAAAGGAATGCTTGAAAAACACTTGGACCTTTTCGGCATTGCCATCCCTTCACACAAACTGTTGAAAGGACAATTTTAAATTTCTTAACACTAACCGGTACCATTCACGCATATGACGACTAAAAATTGTTGATAACACCAGTTGGCTTTTGCCAAAAAAGCGAGTCACCCTTAATTGGTCCCGAGCCAAACGGGGCACATCGAGACCAACTATCAGTCCATCTCAACATTTACAGCAAAGGACAATTAATGAACCGGAGTACCAGAAGTAAATGCACACAAACATGAGGGGAACATGTATGAACTCCTGATTGGAAAATGCCCGAAATTCAAACCCAGGACTGAGGCAGACCCACACTCGTGCATCGTGGTGCCCTCTCTAGTCCTGAAACCTTTCCGCAAGTTAAACAGTTGCTGGGCAACCCATACAAAAAAAAAAAAAAAAAAAAAAAAAAAAAAGTAGCCCTGCTCCACCGGCCAGGAACAAGCCCGCTACATGACCCCCTTTTCCCTCCCTCCCCCAATCCTACTGTATAAAAGACCAATTCATTCTGTGTGCCAGTGCACCACTCTCCTGTCGGGTGGGGCAAATGAGCAATACAATATTTCTTACTCTCGATCGTTGTAGCTCAACTACAATTATTTAACTTGAATTATCTTGGAACTGTACAATTAATTTGTGTGAACACTTCATTGTGACAGATTCTCAGCATAAATGAATATTAAAATGTTATTTTGAGCAAATTTGTTATTTCAGAAATGTATCAAACTGGTATCTGTTAAATCTGTACCCAAATTGTGGTTCTCAGTTTCAGAAAGTTTTGTGATTTAGATGCACATTACTGTGATTTTCACTCATTTTATAATACAGTTTTAGTAAAAAATGTATTCACTTCCCCCCCCCCATTTAACCACTCTCCATGACAGTGTTAAAGGGGGGCGGGGGATAATTGATTAAAACCAAAATGGAGCAGGGGTGAAATTTGGAGCCAATTTAATCTGTTCTTTATCTGTCAAGTATTTATATTTTGATAGCATAAAAGAAAATTTACAGTATCCACACAAGCAGCATTTAGACATGTTCAAGTATATAATATATATATATTTTTTTTACATGCCCAACTGGGACAAAGCATCCATATTTTATCGTTTTTCTGCTATGATACACAAGCATCACAAATTGCCCGTGTATGTTTTCTCTTTTGAGTGTAGGACAATTTTTCCCCATCTCTATCCATCCAACACTTAAGTGCTATATGGTACTTTAAGTTTCCCTACTGGTATAAGTGAGCCATAATATCAATTATTTTGACATTGTAATCGAGGGGGAAATACAGCAATATCCATAGTTGACGCCAAATCGCTAATTTCATCACGTGTTAATAGTGTTCTTCAGTGACAGATTGGTTTAGTCCAAAAATCACTACTGCCTTAAGCTGAGCCGACACAAATTACTCTTCCATATTTTGGGCGAACTCGAGAAAACTCGTTCGGCATTCTGCCACCGCCCCCCCCAAAAAAAAATTCTCTTGTTGTCCTATCCAGTGTTGGTGCTATGTTGCTAATGCTAATTTATCAAGAGTTAACAGTGCGCAGCTACATACGGTAATATGATTTTCTTTCAAACTTAAACACACAAATGCTGTATCGTGCCAACATGGTAGATTATATCAAATTGTGTGAATGTTAATTTCATAAAGTTGTAAGTAATGCCGTAATTTACCACCCCAGTGTCCATTGTTGATGCTAAGTGGCTAATGCTAGTTTGATGGAGGGAAGACTTTGTTCTGCTACATCACATATGGTTCAATCCAAATGTCACACAGTCGCCATATTGTCGGCACGATATTCTTACATTGTCTCATGTTACTGTTATTTCTCATCTCTGGCATCCAGTGTTGAAGCTCAGTCGCGAATGCTAATTCATCCAGGGGTAACCATCCACCTCCTCTACAGAGTGCAATATCATGGATTGCTTTGCCCAGAATTAAATCACCCAATTGGTGTATTGTTAGCACGATAGTGAAATTTATTTATGCATTGTTGACGCTAAAAAAAAAAATACTAATTTAACAGTGTTAATCAAGCTCGTTGGGGATAAAGTGACATCCCACACCGTTTATTTATTGTCTCAGTGGAATTGGGGGCGAAGGCATGGTCGGGGTGGGGGGTTCAATTCCTCACAGGCCCCTCTGCTCTCTGTTCATCACAGCCCTACTTGCTACTTGAGGAAGGAGTCCAGCTTGCGCTCGATGTTGGCAAAGGAGTCGTCACCCAAGTAGTCGATCTGACCCGCCTCCCAGCGCTGCTTCCGTTCCTCCGAGGAGATGGGACGGCGGGAGGTCACACCCGCCGAGGCGGCGGCGGCGGATGTAGCGGACGAGGAGGAAGTAGTCTGATCCCAGCACTCGGCCTGTGGGAGTTTATCCTGCATTGTCAGGTGAGAAATAAAAGTATTTTATTTTTTTTTTTTGGAAAAGTGAGAAACTGGTGAAAATTGATGACATACATTTGGGTAGGGGTGTCAAAATGAGTGTCAATAAAAAAAGTACCTTTAACGTCACTATTTTTTATTTATTTTTTTTTTTTTACGCACGGTTAACGACTGCCCCATAATGTACTTGGGGAATTCCACTCATAATGCAGCAGTAATAATAATACATATATTTGTGGAGACCGGGGTCAAGTTATATTTTGCAATTTAAAAAATATGCAGAATTTCACAAGTTACTTCGTATTAAAGATTAGATAGCTCTTAATATGTAAAGAAAAAAAATGCACTGAGTTGTCACCAACGTCTGACAAATGCAGTTATGCCATCTAGTGGCAGAAAAATGACCAACACAAATCAATATCACACTCGTTTTTATGGTACATCTTTAATTTCAACTACGGAACTATTACTAAGTAACTTAGTTTACATTGTTCCCCACTTATGTTTACAAAAGTATGAAAACTTTTGAAAAAAGGAAAAAATATTGTACATTTTGAACAGATGTAAAATGTGTAATTGTGTTACCACTTAAGTTGTGCGATAATTTTTTATTATTATTATTATTATTATTATTTTAAATTGCCTGACACCCCTATGTTTTGGAAATACTTTTACCCCTTCACAAACCTTGTATTTCTTTGTACCTATTCTTAGTCTCTCCCAGACAATAAATGTGAGACCATCAAATAAAAACACACAGTTTTGCAAATAAGAATACATGCTTAATGCTTACTTCAAGCAGTTTGCCACTCGGTCTGCCAAGATTAGTCGACTAGTCGTGACTACGTTGACGTCCAAAACACTCGACGGCTAATTTAAATAGTCGACTAGTCAGTTTTACATAATATATATCAGCCTTATATTTGTTTTCTCTTCCAAAACAGCCTCAACCGCTCGTTTGACTGCCTGCCGCCCGTCCTCCTGCCTGCTCTTACTAGACGCACGGCTTGGCCTATAAAAGCGATTTTATGGCTGAATAGTAAATGTGGCAATGATGTCTTAACGATATGTTACAGTGCTAAAAGACTCCGTTCCACTTCATTGGAGAGCTTTATTATGAAGCCATCAACGTGCATGCCTCAAAAGTATTTTTTATATTGTTTACATGTTGTATTCATATTTCTAATTGCTATTTAGTTTTGGTTTTATTTTCAAATGCACTCAACATTTGTTGTTATAAATGTTAAAGACAACAGTATTTGAGCTAAAAGTTCAAATGTACTATCGGCATAATTGTCTTTTTTGGATTGCACAAGGAATTCTGGTACAAACTGCACTTTAATAAAAGTTTAATGTACTGTTAGTCTGTTACCTTTCACCATCTTTATTACTAACTTGTACATATATCTTAAATTCAAGCTATATGCTAATGATGGTTATATAAGAGGAGCTGCTTGCTTGTCAGCCCCTTAAAAATATTGTCCTAAGTGGTCAAAATAATAATAAAAAAAAAAAAAATGCTGGCCACCTTTGCTAAAATTGGCTACATCCTTAAACAGATTTATTATTTTATGTGTGTGTATATATAATATATATATGGCATTTTAGCCTTAGTTGAAAAATTAATTTACTAAAACTCAGACAAAAAAAAAAAAAAAAAAAAAAAAAAAAAAAAAAAAAAAAAGTCTCTCGAAGCCATTTCTGGGGGCGGGGGCAATTGCCAATTTTGGCTTGAAGCAGCCATTTTAGTTTGTAAGGGGTTCCTCAAAAAAAGCAAATAGTTTCTACTAGAGCAGTCAAAATTAAGACAATCGATTCTCAAATTAATCAACTATTCTAATAATCAAGTAATCGTTTGGAGCCTTTTTTTTAATTTTAAATTATCCAAATCCTCCGATTTCAGCATAAACAATAATTGTTCACTGATTTTCTTCAGTGTTTAATCAAAATAAGACATTTGCCAACTTCTATTTTTATGATGGAAAACAGAACCATTAACAGTACATCATTCCTTTAAAAAAAATAAGAAGAATAATAATACTAGACAGCTAGAGCATACAGAATGTTTTGGTTGCAGAAATGGTAGTTATTACACAAAGCCAGCAGGTGGCAGCAGAGTATAAGAAATCAACTAGGGCCATGTTGAAAACAAGATGATTTCCCCACAGTTCTAAACAGATTTGTATACAATGATGAAAATTAGCTATACTGTAATGTAGAGGTGTGCAAAATTTCCGATTCTTAGATTATTCACGATTCGGCCGTGGAACAATCGAGAACGATTCACAAACGTCCAAATTCCGATTATATAAATATGCCAAGGGAAGCGAAACTAAAGTGAACCGGAGCGAAAAGTACGCGGAACTGAAACGCAGTAGCGCGCGCGGTCTTCGGGACGGACCGAGAGTACACATCCACAACTCACGCCTCGAGATTCAAAACAACAACAAGCATGGCTGAGCTGACCAACCCACCTCTTCGTCAGATCAGACCTGCTCCGAAAAGGCAAACAACTTCAGGCGGAAGTATCAGCTAGCTGGCTGCAGTGCGTCGGTTAGCGTTCTACAGGGCGCCGCGCAGTGATACGAACGAACGAACAGAAAAGTAGTGGCTGGCGGTAATGGCGTCTGACTTTATTCAGAAAAGAGTATTGTGGTGGAAATGTATCACGCTTTTGAAAACAAAAAGTTTTTAGAAGAAAAACGCTTTATTTCCGAGACCCCAGCCAGCTTGCTGGACTATTTTCTTTTTTATTTTCTTCTCGTCCAACGTCGAACCAGAACTGGTGTCACCGAACGCTGTCAGAAAGAAGTCAGTGCTGATCGCACACACGGGAGGTGAGGATCAAATTGAGATTCATGTTAAAAAAGCCGAACGATCCCATTAATGTTTACACGTTCATGTTTACACAAGTTAAAAAGCAGAAAAGCACTTGAGGGTTTTTTTTTTGTACCTCTGAGAAACTTTAATGTTTACATGTTCATCTTTACACAACTTAAAAAGCAGGAAAGCACCTTTTTTTTTTTTTAGGCATTTGTATTGAAGTAGTAGTTCACATTGTCTTTCATTTATACCTCAGTGCACTTTTGAGTGGATAAAAATAATATATTTTTGCTCAATGCTATGTTTTATTCTGTTGAAGACTGAATATACTTAAAAGCTGTTGTTACAGAATGAGGACTTGAGTATTTTATTTACTGTTTTGAACTGTTAACTTGATACTGAAATAGTAGTTTATTTAGGCCTGAGAGGACTTTTGTACTATTTTTGTAACTAATGTACGAAACATTAAAAGCACCAAAATACATTGTTTTTTTTCTGCTGCCTGGGGGGGAAATCAATAATCGTTTTATAATCGAATCGTAGCCTCTGAATCGTAATCGCAATCGAATCGTGAGGTGCCCCAAGATTCCCACCTCTACTGTAATGCTAATTGGTGCAAAACAGAAACGAATAGAAATACCCCCCCCCCCCCCCACCCCACCCCCCAGTTGAAAGAAGAGACTTTAATATTTCTTTTGATAGGTTCCATGTTTTTATAGCAATAGAACAATATTCTGCGGACCTTCAGTCAAAATCCAGTAAAACATCTGTGAGCGAACGGGATTGTTTTTGTGAAAATGGCTGGAAGCGAATGCGTTAAGGGATTGAATAATCAATAGATTAATCACTTCTAAAAATAGTCCATAGTGACGCCACTATTTCTACAGAATTTGCCCCAAATGCTAATTTTCACACGCATAATTCGACAGATCTAAGTTGGACCCAACTTGAGCAATAACTCACGTCGTTGCCCGCTTTCGTGATGCCGCTGGCGAAGGGCGCGTCGCCATAGGCCCGCTGGAGCAGAGGCATCACTGACGCGGCATACAGCCGCCACCACGACTGCAGATAGTCCGGGTGCAGCCCGCTCGTGTCGGGGCGACCAATCACCTCACCCTTCTGGGCATCGTAGGCGTAGCTCCACGGTTTGCTCTTGCCCAGGAAGTGCACCACCTTGGCGTCGTGGCCGTAGCTGTAAGGAAACAGAAGACACTTTTAATTTTTTTTTTTTAAGAGCTCAGAATTGTTCATTCGGTAGTCTTACCGATTCAACGTCTTGTCATCATTGCTCTTTTTTTTTTTTTTGTGTGTGTATGTGTGCGTGCGTTTGCGTGCGTTTGCGTGTGTGCGTTTGCGTGCGTGCAAATACGTATAAATTTATACTCATTCATTCACCTAAAACCTTATAAATATCCCATTACCCTTCGCCTTAACCAGGTACATCAGAATCTTGCCAGAGTCGTGAGATTTAAATGGTCAGGAGACCAGAGAAAAGGTAAGAAAAAAAAAGAAATAAAGAGAAAAGAAAGGTAGATCAAAGTGACATCCAGCACCGACCAAACACTTCCTGCCTTCCCCATGATTACAAAATCAAAGTCTTACGCCAACCCCGGAAGCCTCTAAATTCCAGCAAATTTAGCGAGATCTCAAGAGCCCAGAGGAAAAACTAAAGAGAGGAAGGAGGGAAGGATCGATAAGGCAGAGTGAGATCAATAGAAGCCAGTACATCCAATCCATCAAAGTGAAGTCCAGCACCAACAAGACCCCTCCTGCGTGGTTACAAAACCGGAGTCTTATGCCAACCCCAGAAACCTCATACTTCTAATAAATTAAGATCTCAAGTGACCAGAGGAAAAACTAAAGAGAGGAAGGAGGGAAGGATAGATAAAGCAAAGTGAGAACCACAGACACCAGCACCAACTGATTCAAGGGGCTGTGGGAGGGAGAGGGTACTTCTGTTGAGTTTCAGTAGATGCTGGTGCGACGGATCTGGCATGCATAAGGACCACCACCAAAGAAAGAAGCCGTCAACCGCGGTCCAGCAAAGCGAGCACCCCCCCCCCCCCCCCCCCCCGGAATCCCCAGAACCACCCCCGCCCGACCACAGGGGACGGCGTCAAGAAAATTGACTAATTAGCATGCAGTAACACCAAGTGTTGATGCTTAGTGCCCACTAGAAATAAATCTTAAGGAGTTATTGAGTATAGTGTCGTATAGTGTGGTATGCTCGAGCCCACTAGCAGCAACTAGGTTCCTGACTATATAAAAATAAAAACAATCAGATACAAAATACCAAATACAGGAGCAGCGAAAACAGAAGTTGTAACGATGTGGTGGCTCTCGTTAACAGGCAGAATCTTGGCAGGATTAAGTTGCCAAATTGAGATTAAAATATTCTATGTACATAGACCATATTTGTTTAAATCTTGATACTTGATTTTTATTTAAGGCAGAGATTTTTTCCATTGAGATATAATTTATTAGTAAGTTTAACCAGTGGTCGATTAAAAAAAAAAAAAAAAAAAAAAAGAAGACACTTTTAAAAGGTGACAAGTAGGTCGGGTCGTGTTCCTCATCTTGTAACTGGGCCCTCACACACATAAAAGACCACCTTTGATATGCTTCTTAATATCACAAACACGTCATGGCTCTCGACTCAATCAGCGTATGTGTGCGTACCGTTTGAAAGCGGGCAGATAAGAGTAGATGGCGATGCTGCTGAGGTTGTAGACAAAAGGGAGGTGCTTGGATATGTCGGCTGTTGACCACGTGTTGAAGAAACTGTTGAGGACGCCCTGATCGCCACCTGGGAACACGAAAACCAATATTAGTCCGGATTGAGACGATTTCTCTGTATACAAGTTATTTTGCGATCACGGCAGTGCTATTCTCCAAAAAAGGGAAGGAGGAGACAACAATGCTAAAATATAATTTTGATTATCTTAAAAAAAAAAAAAAAAAAAAAAAAAAAAGGGGGAGACTGGAATAAAATCTGTAATTTTCTAAAGACGGCTGCCTGGAACTGGACAATTTTATGAAAATATATTTTTTCCTCAAAAAGGATTCCAGAATGACAAGATTAATGTAACAAGAATTGCTGTAAACCAGGGATTGGCAAATTGCAGAATGACTAAAAATTAAAACAAAAAATAGTTTTTCCTCAAACCAAAAAATTTGAACGATAAGCTTTTTTTTCCCTCCAAATGTGACAAAAATACAGAAAATATATTTAAAAAAAAAAAAAAGAATTGGAGGTTAATAAATCGGCGAATATGCAAATTCGTGGGTGCCGCACCGTGAAGATGCAACGGGCCACTCGCTTTAAGTTGTAATATCACCATTCACCAGTAGATGGCAGACATGGCTTAGTTACACTTACACCAGGTCTTAAACTGTACTATAGTACAACGTGAGCATATGTGGAATGATAACATTAAGACAAATGTAGTACCTCAATATTTTTGAGTGAGTTGATTTTCGTGAAACAAGGCACAAAATGGAGTTAGTTTGCCGTTCAACAGTTTTGTGCCATCCTTGAAAAGGTACTTTTTAATGCAAGAGTGCCCTTTGCACTGCAGGTAAAAATAAATAAATTAATAAATAAAAAATAAATAAATTTGGTTTTGTTTGCTTCAAACCCTTTTTTAAAAATAAATAAATAAATTTTTTATATACGCATTGAGAAATGCATACATTTATAAAAAATTAAATGTATAGAGCACATATTTAAAATTTGTGATCATACATCTGGTTGAAGTGTACAGTCCTATGTGCCCCCCCCCCAGTAGTAGTGGTGGGGGGAATGGTAGCCCCCTTCGCATGGTTCAAAGGGCCTCTGGTGCACAGATTTGCACTGCAATGGGGTCAAGTGTCGTGAGCTCCATCAAAGTTGGACGTACCGGACAAGCACAATTAGTCAATCTCACTCAATATAAAAACATTTGCTTTCATGGTGTGGGAATAATTGTAAATAAGTTATCATACATTTGCTGCGATGAATAATTGCTTCTGCTTGCAAAGAAGAATGCTTTGCTCAAGAAGCTGAAGAACCACTACATCGAACGCAGCAGAATGGTTCGAGCCAGTCTGCTGAGGCCGCCTGTTTCCTGTTAAGAATTGATTGCAAACTTGACCACACGTACTCAGCAATCTTCCACTCACATGCACAACGCAGACAAACAAGTACACTGTGTTCCAACTATGCCTTGCATTTGCATTTTTTAGGGTTGGAACACCTATGTAAGTAGGGGCGTGGCCGCGTGGAAACCAAATAAAAAGGAGGGTGAGGAGAGGATTCTTCAGAGAGTGTAGGAGTGAATTGTATCAGTCACTTACTCTCCTCTCGAGCCTTGAACAGAGTGTCTTCTCTCCTTTTTTTGTCGTGTTTAATAGATGTCAAACAGGTAAACCTGGCACACGCTATAAAGAAGGCTGCAAAAGGCTCACCGTCAAAACTTCCGTTGTCAGCGCAGAACGTCAGCAGCTTCTCATGCGTCTCGATAGACGGCCGGAAAACAAACACTCCCGAATTGAAGCAATCCGGCCAACCGGGGTCTGGCGCGGCCGAAAGCTCCTCCCGCTCAAAGAGATCGTCGATGTTGCACAGCACCTAACGTTTCGGTGGGACATACAATTGACAAATATTACAAATAAGGACCCTCAGGCCTTGAGTTTGACACCTTTGGACTAAAAAATGAGATCTTGGTGATAGTCGTAATTGAGAGGTTGCCATGTTGTTGCAACAAAAACAAAAACACAAGCGGTATCACCAGTAGTTAAAATACAAAATGCCCCCCCCCCCCCCCCCCAAAAAAAACAAAAAAAAACAAGTGTAGGTTTAGTCACCATGGTGTCAGCGTCCATGAACACACACTTTTCGTAGTGCGTCAACGTCCAGCAGTGCAGCTTGGTGAAGGTCACGCCCAAGTCAGGCCGCTGCATCAGGGCGAGGTGGGCGGTGTCGCCCGAATCGGTGACGTCCACCAGACGCACCTCGTCGAAGATGGTGCGCAGCACTTCCCTGGAAAATGAGGCGTTTTGTAGACACAAAGTATTCGAAACCCTCGCCATTTTCCGGAAAATAAACTATTGCACCTATCAGTGGATTTACTGAATTTATTTCATGCTCATTAGCGAAACTGCTTAACCCATTGACTGGCAGCCATTTTCACTGGAGCAACCCCCTTCGCTGTTTGACTGGATTTGGACTGGTTTTGCAAGGCCCACCAAATATTGTGTTCTATAGCTATAAAAACATGGACCCTACCATAAGTAAGATTAGAGTCTCTCTCCTCTTTCATCAGGAAGAAAAAGTATATTTGTCTTGTAATTGTTTACGTTTTGCAGCAATTATCATTTGAATATAGCCAAGTTTCATCATTATTCACAAATCTGCTTCGAATTGTAGGGAAACAGCTTGTTTTCATCATGGCCCTGGTTGATCTCTTATACTCTGCTGCCTGTTTTTATAATTACCATTTTTTTCACCCCTTCTCTGCAGTTGAGAGGGTGCATCAAAGCCTTCTGTATGCTCTAGCATACAAAACAAAAAAAAACAAATACGTCTTTGGGAAACAATACATTTAGAATAGAACGTATTTATACGTTTTTGGGAGCAAATGACTTAATCATGGCCATATTCTTAATCCTCTGCATAGAAAGACTATTAGTGCCATACCAACGAGCATCTATTATTCACACTGGGTCTTCATCCCGAACAATGTGAATAGCAACGGTTTACCGTCGTTACCTGCACGGTTCCGCGACGTGAGATCCGATGAGGGCGACGAGATTCCTGGTGGTGTTGTTGTCTCGTAACGAGCGGCCCAGGACCATGGCCCCTTTGGCGTAGCTGTCATTGGTGGCCAGCGTCACAAAGGCTTCGCCTGAGTACAACACCAAAAATATTTAAAATCGATAATGTACATTTTTTCTCCCCCTGAGAATTCCTTTAAAAATTATTCATTTCATTTGGCACAGTTCAGTATTTGAATGAGTTGGCACAAAAAGCTGCCATCCACCGTTTTAGACTAGCAATGCTAATTTTTCCAAAAGCTTTATTTATTAAAATGTTTGTTATGGTATTATAGATACCATATTTTCTCCAATAGTAGTGGGAGTAGTGTATACTTACTAGGGGTGTGCCAAAAAAATAAATTCATAAAAGAATAGAGATTCTCATTTATTAATCGAATCGATATTAATATCCAAAAATCGATTTTATTTAAATTAGAAATGAAGAAGAAGGGGAAAAGGCAGTTGTAGCCCACATGCTGTTTTTGTGGAAAAAAGGCACTTACAATACAAAATTAATAAATGTTTAAACAAACAAAAAAAAAAAAAATGTCTATTTGTCATTTTGTCTTGCAAAGTAGACTGGAGTAGATCATGACAATGTTTACATATCTGTAAATTGAAGCAGAAATCATTTGTCAATCAAATCATTTTGAATCGAAAATCATTTGAATCTAGAATCGAAAATCGATTATGAATCGAATCGAAGACCCACAAATCGTAATCGAATCAAATCGTGAGACAGTCAAAGATCCCCAGCCCTAATACTTACCTACAGTAATTTATACATTTATTTTTTTTATTTTTATAATAGTCTGGAATGAGGAGGTATTCAAAACCGGCAATTTTCGAATGAGAGTCTGGACTGAGAAGTGTGTTCCAAAAATCACTCATTTTCTTTGAGATTGCTTGAAAATCAGTCATTTTTTCAAGGGACTTCAGAATGTGTGAGCTCATTTGTAGCGAGCAAGAGACTGGGTAGGGTTAAAGGTCATTCTTCCAAAAAGTCCGAGTGAGAATCTAAGAATCAGTCATTCAAAACAGGACAAAACAAAAAACAGGATTCATGTTTTACTATACATTGTTTTAAAATTGGTCGAGATTGAGACACTTGCTCTAAAATGAGTCCTTTCCTCAAGGGAATCATCTCAAATTCGACAATGAGATGATCTAACTGGAGGTTAAACCCACTTCTTCGACACGATTACTTTTAAAACTGTTTGTCATTATTTGACAAGACGGTGTGGGGCCTCCAGCCACAATCTAGCACTAATATGCATTTAGTTTTGTAATCTGAATTGCTAGTGCTTTAAAATGAGTCGTGACATGAGGGTCTTTGAGTATTTGAGGAGAAGGAAATGAACTTCACAACCTCAGTGAGACTGCACGTCCACTGCATCAAGTTAGACACCATAACAGGAAGCCGCAAAAAATAAAAGCCTATGGGGGAAAAAAAAAAAAAAAAAAAAAAAGAGCAAAAAGATGTAACATTTTTGCAGTGTTCACTTTAGGACACTTTTTTTTCTTCTTAACTCATTCACTCCCAAAGACGTATTTACACGTTTTTAAGTTGTTTTTTCATTAATGAAACAGATGAAGCAAACTTTTTTTTTGTTGTTGTTGTTGTTGTTGTAATAACTACTTTAAGCTTCCACTTCAGGTCAGAAACTGCATCAAAGCCTTCATACAAAAACTCTAGCAAGCAAAAACCTAAAAAACGTATAAATAAGTCTTTGGGAGTGAATGAGTTAATGAAGCAATAAGTAGATTTTTTTTTGTTTTTGTTTTAGGTTACAAGACGCAACTGAGTGGAGAAACGTGAAGTGGCAGTGATGCAACCAGAGCCATTTCCACTTTCAACATTTAACGGTTTCAGTTAGGAAATAGATAAATTAATTTGTACCAAAATTGGCTCTCAACATGACCCTGTATTTGCAATAAAAAATAAATAAAATTCATTAATTAGATACGGCAGATATTTGAAAGTGGACATGATGGAAAGTTGAAATTTTAAATGTTTGTATGCTAATACTTGTCTCAGGGACAGCCCACCTATCACTTGTGAAATTAAAGAACTAAGTATTTTTACTATTTTTTTCCCCGAATTACAGAGGGTTTGCTGAATGTATGTAGCCTACAGAAATTGTTCAACAACCTCCAAAGATTAGACAGCCAAACTATACAACAGGAGGAGGCAGGCACACTTCTAAAACGAGCTAATTTCACCAAGGCAAGAAATAACGTTAAAAAAATAATAATAATTCTTGACCCTGAGACCATTTTGAAATACAACAAGCCACAGATATAGGAACAAGGAATAAGAATATAAGATGAACTCTTTCCATGCAAATGAGTATAGTTTTATTGTGGGATTGGCCTTCTAAAGAAATTAAAAATACTGTATTTAAAAAAATAAAAGTAATGAAAAAACGCACACGTTAAACTCAAATTTTGAAAATCCTAACCGGAAGTCTAATATCGAGTGGACGCTGACTGGACGATCTGAAGTGCTGCAGCAACTCATTAAAAAAAATAAATAAAATAAATTAAAAACGCAGCCGTGCGAATACTACACGCAATAGTTTGCTATCCATGCTAAATGACACTAATCCTAAAAATTCTACAACTTCTACCCCTACCACCACAGTTACTCGTGTCGATTTAAAAAAAATATATATATATAGCGACGTGTTAAAATGGCAGAACAGAACAGGAGGAGCAGGACTGCAGAGGAATCAGGCAGCCGAGCGTGTTGACTTTGACTCTTACCAGACATGGTGAAGCTCCGCCGTGGTGTCTCGACGGGGAAGAACGGAAAATGCACCGCGATGGAAGAGCAGGGGTGGACTTGCCGATGGTGATGGTGGTCGCAGCTTCGTCTCAAAACAGCTGCGACGAATTCCACCCACTGATCCCAGCCCAGGAATTAAAGAGCAGGTTTTCCGGGTCACGTGACAGCTGTGGTACGCTGACCACGCCCCCACATAGCCGGCTGTTGCGTGCGCGCCGCTAATTAAACGGTCCATTAAAAAAAAAAAAAAAAAATGGCATCGACAGGTGTTGTGAAGGCCACAAACGTCAAGGAATATGTATGGATTAAGTCAAATCAGGGTGGGACAATAGTCTATGTGCATTATAAAATGTTTTACAGGTATGGTATATTTCTATTCATACAACCACCTCCTAACATCCTTCCTTCTGCCTCAAACCTACTTTCGTTGCTTTGCTTGAAACTACATTTCTGCCTTCTTTTCATCTATACCTGACCTGACCGATATTGATTTAGAATCTATTTTCTTTGTACTTGACTGCAATGTTTCTAATACTGTAGTAACATTAAGGTCCGTTTTTGTTGATTAATTTTTCTATCTATTCACTGTTTTAATCACCAGTATCATTTATTGGTACAGTATTGGAATTTTGACACAATTTAGCGGTGTCAAATTTGAACAAAAATATCGTGAAGTTGACCGGTCCAGTGAAGAAGACGCGAGTCGGAATGCGTTTAGCTATTCCATCACTGCCCCTTCGTGGTCAAGACTCAGCATTACAGCAATTATTATTATTATTATTATTATTATTATTTTAATCCCCTACTATCAATGAGCGCATGAAATATATTCTAGTGTCGCGAACAGTGACGGGAGTCGGAGGCGGAGTGTAGAAGCACGGAGCTAAAGGCTGGTGTTTTATTGACATCAGCTTCTCAGGTCTCAACATCAACTCTCCACTCTTCTGGAGGCTAACCGGCTAACTCACATTTACTCCTTTCATCATAACAAAACCTTCCCACCCGGAACTCTCCCTTCGTCCCAACGTTCCGTGGGTGGATTATGTTCCCATCACTACACTAGGCATTTTTTTTTTTTTACCTACAGTTTAAATCACCTTAATGTTTTATTTCAACGTATGCATTTCTTTAACATTATGTTGGAAAAATACCACAAGGATTAAGAATGTAATCATTTTTACAGCCTATTTCCTGCCAAAGTGAACTTTTAGGAGTGGAACTGTCTCAACCTGCCCTACATACTGCCGGGCCGATGCTAAGCCCAATTTTCCTCAAAATGTCGACCAGTGGGCTAAATATTGCTGACTAATATGTGGGTAATGGGATCTTTCAATGTAGCCTCAGTCATTATTTCCACTAAAATAATTTTGAACATTAAAAGAAATCACATCAAATTAAATTAGTACAAAAGTAATAGACTACTAATATTGAGACTCACTCCAGCTAGCTAGCTAGCTAACTAACCAAATAGCTCATCTTTGACAAATGTTTCTTTCCATCTTTTATTTAGGGACATTTTTTTAGTATTATTTTAAAATTTGTGCATTACATTTTAATTGAATATTTTCCTTACTTTTTTATTGAACAGCATTTTTTTCTTTTCTTTTTTTTAAATATAATAACATTGGAAATACTGTTTTTGTCCAGTTGTATCTTTTTTTTTTTTTTTTTTTTTTTTTTTTTTAAACCCAGTGAGTGCAATAGTGTGCAAATCCAGAACATTTACGTCAACAATTCTTGATCTTGTGCTTTGTGCTTCAGGCTGCTATTGAATAATGCAGGTTATTGTACCTGGCCAGCATCTGCTTTGGCCCACTTGCTGCTCTGAGATCAGCTGTTGTTGGTGGGCCACAGTAACCGGAGAGCACCTCGAACACAAAAAGAGCTGATCATGTGTCCACGAGAGGCTGGATAGAAAACATGGAAGGCTTGGTGTGTTGGCAGAAAAAATGCAGGTAAAGAAATTGATTTTTATGTATATTTAAAGGTATATGTGAAGTAGTTTGATGACTGAATAAGGGAAAGAGGGTGATGTAACTCTAAACGTGTGAATTTTTCCATCTGTCTAGTATGCAGGAGCCCTGAAAATAGTGAAAATGAGCCTAAGATGGCGGCTTTAGAGCCAATATGGCAGACTTCCTTCGTCTTCTTGAGACTTTCAAGGCAATAATAAGTGTTAAATGTTAACCATGTGGACTACGCCTATCTCAGGGTCCAAACAGGCCAAAGGTTCTCTCCTCCAGAGTGATAAGCTGCTCTACAGCTTCCTTCCTCGTCTGCGGAGGACAAGACGCCGCCGATCGGGTCCGCTGGTGGTGGTGGTGGTGGTCCTGGGGGCGTTTTGATTTCTAGCTAAGCTGTTAAGGTAACTACTTGATTTTATGATTTTATTTTTTGTGTGTGTGAGTGTTATTCAGTATAGGCAAGCACAGGGGTGGGCAAAGTATGAAGCCACATCCTTCCTGTCTGTAATGCGGCCCACTAAACATTTAGATCATCAAGACACCCGTAATATGTGTTGCATTAATTTTCCCTTTTCCCCTAAATTTGGTTAATTCAAGTTTTTTTTATTTTATTTTTTTTTATTCTTCATTCATTTTTCTCATTTAATAATTGATTTGTTGTAAATGATAAAATTGTTTCACAACTACTGCATAAACTAGACTTAAGTGCAATTTCTGGAGAAATTGCATGGGAATGCTGAAAGCAAATTGAGAGATAAATTATGAAATTATAACCTCCTGGTTACTGGACAATGTGTTTTACCAACTGTGCCACCGAGCAGTATCAGACACCTGCTAATGATGATAAGTCATATGTATGGAAGTGGGCGTGTAAAGTGATACTTAAAAAAGTTCAAAAAGTTTTAATGTCCCATTGAAAATGAATGGGGAAAAGTTCATCTTAATTGTTAAATTGTGCAAATACTGTAAGTAATGTGGAATCAGACGATACATACCCTGGGAGGCGTGAATTTTTGAAGCTAGTTGAAATTTGAACGTGAATGTAAATTGGAAGTATTATGTGGGAGTTGTTAGGCGGTAAAAAAGTGTGGAGAATAAAAATCACAATAACATATGTGGGAATGCCATTATTGTCATTCTGTCATTATTATGTCATTATTGTGAGAATGCTGAAGCATTCCCACAATAATGACATTTAAAATTGAGAATGAATTAGTTTATTAGAATAACTTTTTACGTATTTCCATACTCATTTTAAATTGATTTTTTAAATCATTGTCTAATTATATGATTTATTGTAAATTATACAATCATGTAAAATAAATGAATATTTGCATGTTTTACACCTATTTAATTTAATCATTTGTATTATTATTTTATCAATCAAATAAATTTTGGAAAATTGTTAATTGATTTTTGTAAATAATCTACGTAAATATTAGCAAAATAACTACATATACATGTAACAGGAATTAAATTTATTAAATGATGCTTATAACTGAACTGGTTTTAATTATAAAATTATAATTAAATTGATTATAAGTAGATGTAAGCTATTCTAAAATCTGCAAAACAGTGCTGATTTTGTTTTTTTTGTTTTTTTATTCTGATGCGGCGTGTGTGTTTCAGGCCACCATGGACAAGCACGTGACCCACATTTCCAGGGAGGACCTGGAAGAGCTCAGAGAGGCGTTCAATAAAATCGGTCAGTTCATACACACACGCACACACGACTTTTACGATCAGCCCTAAAGTCAAGACACTTTTTTTTATTTTTTTATTTTTTTTTATTGCTCATTTGACGTGTGCAGCATTCGTTCTTTCGTTGCAAATCATTGCTGATCGGTTAATCATCAATATTTTATTGTTTTATTAGGCCATGTATGCTGACGGTGGCCAGCAACCACTGCCTGCTCACCGTGCCTCACATTTAATCACTGCTTGATGTGTGCTTTTTTTTTTTTTTTTTAATCTATGCATTCATTACATTACTCATCAGGCAACAAATAATAATGATAATAAAGTAGATTTATGAATATTAATGATCCTCAAGTAACTGTTTAAAAAAAGGATAGCTTACTACTGTTTGCTCTTATTTTTGCTTTGCGTGCGTTTGCTTGTTTTGTTTGTTTGTTTGTTTGTTTGTTTAGACATCGACCACAGCGGCTACGTGAGCGACTTTGAGCTCCAGGAGCTGTTCCGCGAAGCCAGCTTCTCCCTGCCCGGATATCAAGTGCGGGAGATTGTGGAGACCTTCGTGACCGGCGACACCAACAAAGATGAGAAAATCAGCTTTGAGGAGTTTGTCTCTGTGAGCTCATGTCCTCAAAATTTGACTCGCGTTTGAACGCGGCTGATACGCTTTACTACACAGGCGTATGTTTTTTTATTTATTTATTTAAAAAAATGTTTGTTTTTTTTAAGATTTATCAAGAGCTGAAGAGCAAGAAATTCAGCGAGACCTTCCGCAAATCCATCACCAGGAGAGATGGCATCCGGTCCTTCGGGGGGATGTCGGGAATCTCAAGCGTAGGGACACAGCACTCCTACTCAGGTGCGAGAATTACAGCCCGATCAATATGGATTATTTATTTATTTTTTTTAGGCCAATTCGGATAACAGCTCAACTAGCAATTATTTTAAAAAATATACAATGAATAAAATTACCTTGTTGGTCCCTTAACTCATTTGCTCCCAAAAACGTATAAATATGTTCTATTTTAAATGTTTTAAGCGTCCCAAAGATGTATTTATACTTTTTCTTTTTTTGGTATGTTTTTCTATGCTAGAGCATACAGAAGGCTTTTATGCAGCCTCTGACCTGAAGAGGTCGCTTAAAGCAATATAGTAATTACAAAAAATAGCCAGCAGGTGACAGAAGAATATAAGAGATCAACCAGGACCATGTTGGAAAAAAAGCTCAACTACTCACAATTCTAAACAGATTTGTGAATAATGATGAAACTTAGCTACATTGTAATGCTAATTGCTGCAAAACAGAAACAGATATAAATATACTTTTTTTTTTTCCTGATGAAAGAAGAAACTTTGATCTTTCTTTTGGTAGGTTCCATGTTTTTATAGCAATAAAACAGAATATTCTGTGCAAAATCAGTCACAATCCAGTAAAACAGCCGGGACTGAAGGGGGTTGCTTCTGTGAAAATGGCTGCGATTGAATGAGTTAACACTCACACATGACATTTAGAAATTTTGGTAGAGATTTTAACAAGAATCACGGGTCACGTAAAATGAAGCGGCAGGCCGGATCCGGCCCCCGGGCCTTGAGTTTGACACCTGTGATTTAGGCCACAAATGCAGTGTGGATTTTGTGCTTCAAAGAAAACGAAACAAATATCATGTTGGTTTAAGAGGATTGTGACTTTAACCCTATAAAGCTAAATAACTCATATTAAATCCAAGACATCTCTATTTCATGAGTATAATATTTTTTGCAATTATTTTAGTGCAATTTAATTTTTGTTAGGGATGTTTTGGCCCTTTTCTGTTTAAAATCTACGCTAATTGTCAGATGAAGGGGAACGTATATATGCTTGTGAACCGAGTCAATATGTGGAGGAACTCAATGTGCACGTGCAATAACAAGTAAGCACTTCAATATTGTTATGAGAGATTGTAGGTGGTTTATATGCATTGCTGTTATGTACAAAAGCACAATATTGTGCTTTTTTTTGGTATGAGCGTTTTTTTTTTTTTTAAACAATATTGTGACCGTTTTTAAATATTGCCAACCTCCCCACAATATCGTGATAATTATCGTATTGTGAGCTTCATATCGGGATAATATTGTATCGTGATGTTTAGATATCGTTACATCCCTACTTATTAATAGTGTGAAATGTTATAACTTATATGTTTGATATGTCTGTTTATTATGATATTTTTGACAATTATAAATGTACAGAATTAAAGCATTGTGACCGGATGTATCAAATATGACATAAATCAAATCCCCCCCGTTAAAAAAAAAAAAAAAGGTTTTTGTTTGTTCAGGAGGACCAATAAATATTCTAATCAAAATTTTCTCTTATAATTTCATGGTTGTGGGTTAAAGAAAAAAAATGTATGTTTACATTTCTGGCACTTGCCGTTTGACATTTAAAGTGCGTGTGCGTTCCATGTTTGTGCGAAGATGAGGAGAAGGTGGCATTTGTCAACTGGATTAACAAAGCATTGGCCAAAGATCCCGACTGCCGCCACCTGCTGCCCATGAACCCTGACGATGAAAGCCTCTTCACCTCTGTCCGCGATGGCATCCTGCTGTGGTGAGCTCTTTTGACACACGTGCCGATTTTTATCTTCAGTCAGATTTGGCATGTTAACAACACTCAGTGTGTCACATTGAAAAGACACACAAACACATATTACGTCAATGCCGCGAGCTTACTTTCTGTTTTCCCGGGCAGCAAAATGATCAACCTCTCCCAGCCCGACACCATCGACGAGCGAGTCATCAACATGCGCAAGCTCACTACTTTCACAAAGACGGTGAGTGCCTGCGAACGCGTGCAGTCGTGATAGTCTGTTGCTGCCAAAGTGCAAAAAAATAAAAATAAAAAAAAATAGCGATATCGTGATATTGGCCTATGCAATATGGATATTGCAAAGACATGCAATAAGTTTGATATGGAATTTGATGCTTTTATCTGGATTTGACCAGTCAGACTGTCAGGTTTACCTGTTTGACATTTATTATACATGACAAAAAGGGAGAGAAGACACTCAGTTCAAAGCTCACGTGGAGAGAGGAGGGGAACTGACTGATACAATTTACTACTGCACTCTCTGGGGAAAAAAATCCCCTCATCACCCTCTCTTTTTATTTGGTTTCCACGCCCATAGTTGCATGGGTGTTCCAGCCCTAATAATGCAAATGCAAAACATAGTTGGAACACAATGTACTTAACGAAAATCTGCACTGCCATCCAATAGTTGAACATTATCGAGAGGTAATTAAATGACTTAAGAATACATTGAGTTTGATTATTTTGCCACATGATAAAAAAAAATGTAACTCTTTCATTAGATAATAAAAATCTTATTTATTTAGGTACATGTTAAATATCGCAATAATATCGATATTGCTATATTCAGCAACTATATCGCATGTTTTTCCAATATCGTGCAGCCCTAGATGTGTATGGATATATATGTACTGTATACATAATGTTTAGTCATTAAAAAAGAATGAAATGAAAATGATGCCATTTTTTGGGGGGTGGTTGCACATTTTTAGGAAAATCTTGTCTTGGCGTTGAACTCGGCTTCGGCCATTGGTTGCACGGTGGTGAACATCGACGCACTTGATCTGATGGTTGGAAAACCTCATCTGGTGCTGGGATTGTTTTGGCAGATTATCAAAGTGGGCCTCTTTGCTGATATAGAAATCAGTCGCAACGAAGGTCAGTGTATAGTTTTTTTTTGTTTTGTTTTTTGTAGTGTATGTACATTGTTATTTGTAACACCAATTTGGCATGCTTGTTACTGTTTTATATAATTCATATGATTAATTAATTTGTTTTTGTAACAAATGTCTAATAATTGTTTTGCTAAAATTTGCTGTGTTGTTTGTTTTGACAAGAGATAACCAATAACATTGTATTACAATATTTTGTAACTAAAATAAAATAAAATACAAATAGTAATACAAAAATATAATAACTTGAATACTAAAATAAAATACATTTCACCAAACTGTTTTTTTAATAAAATGAAAATATTTGCAACATCTTCAGGTATTTTTATATAAATATTGGATCGATTTATTCATACATTTTTAATTAGGGGTGTCGGAAATAGTGCATTAATTTTAAGTTAGTTTAAAGTTCCTTTAATGCCACTAATTTTTTTTAACGCGAGATTAATGACCGCCCCTTACTTATAAAACTTGTACTGGGGGAATTCCAGTTGCAACGCAGCAGACACATCCATGTCAAAAATTACCAGTAATAAATTTCATAATAATGCATAATATTTGTGGAGACTGGGGTCAAGTTGTATTTCACAATTTTAAAAATGTGCAGAAATTTTTATTTTTTACAGTACAGTACATCGTTTTAATTTTAACTCAATTTTATGAATTATTATGAAATTACTGTGTCACTGACTAAAAGATGCAGCCATATTTCTATTACCGGTAGTTTAACTTTGTTCCACTTTTATGTTAACAATAGTACATTTTATTGTACATTTAGAACAGATATCAAATTTACGATTAATTGTGAGTTAACTATTGAAATCATGCGATTAGTTACGATTAAAAAATGTAAGCGCCTGACACCGATATTTTAAATATTTAAAAACATTTGATGTAAGTGATCATTTTGTCAGGCCGTGCAGGATCTCTCACTGCACTCAGCCGAAACGTACGCGAGTGTGAAATCTCCATCCGACCTTGAATGCGGTCCGGCCCAATGAGCCGTGCTCGTGTGTGTTTGCAGGCATGATTTGCCTCCTGAACGAGGCAGAGAGTCTGGACCACCTGATGTCTCTCTCCCCTGAAGAGTTGCTGCTCCGCTGGGTCAACTACCATTTGCACAACGCCGGCACCGAGCGCATCGGCAACTTCAGCGAGGACATCAAGGTCTCCCTGACAACGCGCACACCCACGCACACAGACGCTACTCAGAAGAAAAAAAATCTGGATTTTGGACTTTTGAATAAGATTAACTTGACGAGAGTGGCCTAACATTATTTTTTGTGGAAGAGTGATTTCGTGGAAGAGTTTGGTGCCCTCTAGGGATGTAACGATATCCAAACGTCACAATACGATAATTATCACAATATTAGGGAGGTTGCCGCTGTTTAAAAAAGGTCACAATGTTGTTAAAAAAAATAATAATAATAAAAATAAAGCACAATATTGTGCTTTTGTAAATAACATCAATGTTATGTTATTATTATTATGTTTTATTATTATGTTGTTAATGCATGCTCATATTGAGTTCCTCCACATATTGACTTGCTTCACAGGCACATTACGTTCCCCTTCATCTGACAATTAGTGTAAATTTTAAACATAGAAGGGCCAAAACATCCCTAATGAAAATTAAATTGCGCTAAAAAAAATAGCCACCAGAGGTTTCTAGGACTGCATAAATGTAAATCAGCCTGACTTGCATTTAAATATCGTGAACATGACGACGATGATATTGTGGCAGTTTTAATATCACGATATCGCGATATTGCGCTTATCATTACATCCCTACTGCCCTTGAGCCTTGAACAGAGCCATCGTTTCGAAAGATGACATTATTATTCTTGATTTAGAGGGATACTTGACTCATTCAACAATTTTCAGCAGTGAAAAGTTCATATTTTGTCCAGAATAAATTTGGTAACTTCATTATTTTTCATGCACAATTAATACCTTTAAAAAGTCATTTTTTCTACTTGCTGTCGACTGATGATGACATCACCTGTGCTAAGGAAGCAGGTGACGTCCAATCATGGCTCACCTGTTTTCTGGGTTTGGTCAGTAAACTGAGCCATGATTGGTCTTACCTACTTCCTCAGCATAGGTGATGTCATCATCAGTCGACAGAAAGTAGAAAAATTACTTTTTATTAAAGGTATTAATTATACATGAAAAATAATGAAGTTACCACATTATTTATATACAAAATATAAACTTTTTTTACTGCTGAAAATGGCTCAATGAGTCAAGTATCCCTTTAATTATTGTTTTCTTTTCGACACTAATTCAGCTCCAGACACTCAAATATATTTAGTTATCTTTTCATAAACAGCAGACAAAAGGCTGTTGCTCCACTCCTTTGCTAGGTAAATTGTGTCGTTTGCAATCTGTCATTTCCGCTACGCTAAGTTTTAATGGTTGTATCTCATTTAGCGTCTTTATGCTGTATTATTTAAGCCTTTTCTTTGTAGTTACTTTTTTTGCAAGTTATCAGTTCTTTTTTTCCAGTATATCACATAGCTCCTGTCATCACATAGCTTAAGACCAGTTGAAACTAGATCCCGGTTACATCAGTTCAAAACAAAGACTTGACCTGACGGCCATGACCCAAACATAACCCTTGCATGACCCAAACTTAACCCTGGCATGACCCAGTCATGACACGAGTTTATATTTTTTATTTCTGTAAATTGTACTTGCCTGGTCAGTTCAACGTCAGTGAGGCCACTCCAGTCTTAATGTCAAACCCTACCAATATCTTGCCATGATGAGTCATGTTAATGAACATGTTACGACTGAGCTTCTTCATTCCGCAGGACTCGCGGGCTTACTTCCACCTCCTAGACCAGATCGCTCCCCGTGGAGAGCACGACTACATGAGTGTCAAAATCGACATGAGCGGCATAAATGTGAGTCACTTTAGTGGAACTGTGGTCCAAATCTGTCCTGTCTCATCATTTTCATCTTTTGTCGCAACATTTTTCTTGGTAGGATCGTGACCCGAACCGGCGCGCCGAGCTGATGCTGCAGCAGGCAGCCCGTCTGGACTGCCGGCAGTTTGTGACGGCTCACGATGTCACGGCCGGGAACAGCAAGCTCAACCTGGCCTTCGTGGCCAATCTGTTCAACACGCACCCGGCCCTGCAGAGGGGCCACGTCAACGGCTTGGAGGCCGCCCAACTGGAGCGTGAGACTAACGGACCTCTTTGGCATTCTACGATTTAATGCAGGAAAGGGCGGCTGACAGCGGCAATGTCCTTTGTCTTAACAGCCGAGAGCAGAGAAGAGAAGACTTTCCGCAACTGGATCAACTCTCTGGGCGTCAATCCATACGTCAACCACATGTACCAGTAAGTCAAGTCGCAAAGTAGCTCAGGCATCCTTTCTTTTATTGAAATGTATTAACTTATTGTATTAATAAAATAAGTCAAAAGATACAAAGAATTAGGGGTAGGACTAGATAAGTTTTCAACTTTTTCCTACTCCCTTTGAACATGTAAACTATCACTAATGATTGCATAAGTTTCTTCTTTCCTTTAATTTTTTTTATCGGCTACTTGTTTATGTTTATATGTTCAATAAACAAACAACAACAACAACAAAAAAGCCTGGAAAAATTGGGAAAACCCCCAAAATATTAAAATTTTAAAAATTAAAAGAAAATTGGAAAAATCCTCCACATATCACTCCAAAATTATTTTGTACCATATTTGTCAGAAATGTAGACATTTATTTTGTATTTACTTTTTTTAAATTACAGTTAAATATGCAGTTGTACTATTTGTATATATTTAAAAAAAAAAAGTAATGATCGCTCAAAATAAATCTGTACTCTCAGTCAAAAATTATCATTAAAATGAAAATGGAATAATTCAATCTATTTAATTCACAATAATTCAAATCTATTTAATTATAATATAAACAATATTTTAAATATTCAAAATATATTCCTATATTACTCACATAATCTTAAATTCTCAATACTTTATTTTAATTTTGTCCTAATGCCCCACCAAATCAAATCTTTACCATAGCTGTTCAAAAGAAAGAAAAAAAGGTGAACGATCACAATTAATTTATACATGTTGTATACACAAGTATAGTGTGTTTAAATAAATCTAATGCTACTTTGTCTCTATTATTATTATTCCAGCGATCTGTGCGACGGTTTGGTGATTCTGCAGCTCTACGAGAGGGTGAACGTTCCCGTCAACTGGAAGAAAGTCAATCAGCCTCCGTACCCCGCCCTTGGGGCTAACATGAAAAAGGTCAGACTCGTGACCAGCACCAATTAGAACGAGACCGATTCAAATCGAATCCAAAATGCACAGTTTGTTTTTTTATTGGGCACACAGCTGGAGAACTGCAACTACGCGGTGGGCCTGGGTAGGAACGTGGCCCACTTCTCCCTCGTCGGGATCGGCGGCGAGAACCTGAACGAGGGAAGCCCCATGCACACCTTGGCGCTGGTGTGGCAGCTCATGAGGAGGTGTGTTGCATGCTGTGTTGTGGGAGGTTAGATTGCATTGAAACGTTTGCCTGGGGGCCTTTTTTTTTAGATTGATTGCACTGGTTTAAGATGAATTAATATTTTTTTTAATGAAAAAATATTAAAAATATATTTTCAGTATTTTTATAAAGGACTTTTTATACCGGTACACTGTCTTAAAAAAAGTATTAGTATATATTAGGGGTGTCAGAATTAGTGCCTTTTGAGTTAATTTAAAGTTCCTTTAACGCCACTAATTTTCTCAACATATGATTGACAGCTCCTTACTTGGGGGAATTCCAGTCGTAACGTGGCAGACACGTCCATGTCAAAATTTAGCAATAATAAATTTAATAATGATGCATATATTTGTGGAGACCTAGTGTGAAGTTGTGTTTTATAATTTTTAAATTGTGCATAATTTCACAAGTTACTTCACGTTAAAGATTAGGTAACTCTTAATGTGAAAAGAAAAATGCACTAGGCTGTCACCAATGTCTGACAAATGTAATTATGCCATCTAGTGGCAGAAAAATACCCAACACAAATCAATATCACACTTTACAGTACAGTACATCGTTTTCATTTTAACTAAATTTGATAAATTATGAAATTACTGCATCAATGACTAAAATATGCAGCCATATTTTTTTTTTATTAGTTTAACATTTTTTCCAATTTTATGTTAACAAAATAACAACAGTATGAAAACGTAGGAAAAAATGTTATTGTATATTTTATTGTACATTTAGAACAGATGTAACATTTGTGATTAATTTTGAGTTTAACTATTGAAGTCATTCAATTAATTATGATTAAAAAATGTAATTGCCTGACACCCCTAGTATATATAACTGGCCTGTTAGGACATCCAGTCTGGTTTATGAGGACAGATTACGTTTTTAACTAAAATGAACTGTTGTTACTGATTTTGTCCACTGGAGGGTGCACTGACGACATTCAGAAATTTGCCTCTTGCTCAGATTGATGCAGAAATTGTGTGCTCATTTTTAGGAAAATTTCAGATTACTCTGCAATAAAATGTGAATACATGAACTGCAATATTTTCAGAATGTATATGTAATTATTAGCATCAAGAAAAAAAATGGAAATTTTTGACCTGTCATTATTTAGAGCTTAATTAGGCCGCGGACATAATCACCACTTGAGGTAAAATATGAGTGGAAAGCAGCCCCTGAATCAAAATGAGTTTGACACCCCTGGTCTAAACAAATTCATTAAAAGCATCGAAAAACCCACAAGAAAGCCAACAAAATTATAAGAAGCACATGACAAAGGTTACGTGACCATTGACAGCAACGTACAGAAACAGGTGACCTGTTGTCGCATTTTTCCATCCGCAGGTACACGATGCTGGTGTTATCGGACCTGGGTGATGGCGAAAAAGTGGGCGAGCAGATCATTCTCAAATGGGTCAACACCACCCTCGTCCAAAAGGGTAAAGATTCGCAGATCAGCAGCTTCAAGGTGAGTGCGTGCAGGTGACTTGATTTGTCATTTTCTGACAGATGTTAATGGACAAGAAACTCATGAATTGAAATCGCGATGCCGCTTTTGTGTTTTCCGCAGGATCTCCATATCAGCACCAGCCTGCCAGTGATCGACCTCATCGACGCCATCGCTCCCGGCACCGTCAAGTGGGACATGGTGAAGAGACCAGAGAGGGGCGTGATGAAGACCGCGGACAAGCTCAAAAACGCCAAGTAAACGCTGAAACAAATATTACAGCAGCTCTTTTGCGTCTACAAGACTATTATACTGCCCCCTGTGGCCAAGGCCGGTACTTCCACCACTGGTATTTCCCGCCAAGTCATCCTGTTATTCCCTTCCTTTTTTTTCCCAGATACGCAGTCTCGTTGGCCCGGAAGATCGGCGCTCGTGTCTATGCTCTACCTGACGACTTGGTGGAGGTGAATCCCAAGATGGTGCTGACGCTATTCGCCTGCCTCATGGGTCATGGTTTGAAAAAAGCCCATCGCTAAACTCCGAAATAACATACGCGCATGTTTTTTGTTGTTGTTGTTTTTTGCATTAATCGTTTGATTCCTCATTCATGCAGTCTTCAGAAATGAAACATACGTAGTGTAGAATCATGCCCCATTCATACAAAAACTGCATTTTTCATTTCTGTGATTGTTCCCCTATGTATTTTATTTAATTGGACATTGGAGCAGATGAGAAAAGCAAAATGATTGACTTTTTCACTGTGAAGCTTTATGTCCATTGAAATGTACACTGAACATGGCTACTAACAAATAAAAATTAAAAGTATCCTAAAGGTCTACCTGAGTTGTGACTCATTGCAGTGAAATTCAACGAATTCGGGCAGATGCTCTGTCCGTGCAATGGGATTTTGTCATATATATTTATGGTTTAGTCATAATACATAGTATGCCCAATATGAATATTATGATAAAATACACTAAATATGTTATGTTACATATGTTGTCAATCATGGTTAAATGTTATATAGAATTATATTAATTTCTTGTATAAAGAATGTTTTTACTGTAGTAAATTATAAAATTACATGAATTTAAAATATAATTATTAACTGACCATTATCATTGTTACTACAGGATAATACGGGTTAATTTATTTAGCTAGTTAGAACTACTGCATACATAAGTTAGAACAATCTAATCCCTACATATACTTCAATATAAAATCAATAAATATGATTAAACAGAATAATTTAAATAATGAAATGTATACTAGATTAAAATGATTTATCATATAAAATAATACTCATTCTAATTTAAAGAAAATAACATTTTATTAACAATTACTACAACTATCCTATACAAGTACTAAAAAAATAAATAAAAATCTATATACAGAATATATCCTGTTCGTGCTTCAGCGAGCTTTTTGGTCCTCGACTGTTGCCGTACCACCACACAAACTACGTCAAAATGGAGCGAAACTTTTGACCGGTCTGCTTTTGGGAAGTCCCGATCCAAAATGATTTCAACATGAATTAGAAGACACAATATGTAGACAATGTTGAACATGGAGGGGCTGGAGATGACTGCTATGATACCGGCTCTTCATGAGCTTACCAGGTAAACTGCGGCTGACTAATGGCTAACGGGCTAAGCTAACCTGCGCACATTCGCTGTTATGTTCGTTCGACTTACTGAATGTTCTCTAAACTAAACGGGCTTTAAATACACAATGTTTGTTATTTCAGCGCCAGCCCGGGGGAATACGACGAAGCTGTAAAGAAACCCCGACAAATCCTGTGTCAGTTCATTGACAGGATCCTGACTGACGTAAACGCAGGTACGTCTGATAAAAGGAAACAAACATTCTTTTCAACCATTATCGATTGAAAGCTGTTCACATTTGCGAATGTTTTTTTATTTGGCGCATGATTATGACGTCATTTCTCCGGGAGGGGGTGCGGCAGATAAATGTTTACATGATTAAGAAGTAAACACGACAGCACAAATAATTTTGTACAGTATATACAAATTGCTAAAAACAAAAACATTGGGTCATTGTTTTGTTTGTTTGGCTTTTTTTAAAGTAATGTATAATTACAAAAATGATATCTCAGAGAAATTTATTACATAAAAATACATGAAAATAAAAATGTGGAACATGCCCTAATTTATGTCATTGTTAACATTTTTGGTTTACAGTTTAACTACGTAAAAAATATTTTCTGTGAAAAACTTGTGCTTCCTAAGAGGCTGTGTCATTCCTTCAGTGTCTCTCGGGCTAAATAAGAAGTCCACTTCGGAGCCCGCCTGCGTCATGCTGCTGGACTTTGTGCAGCACATCATCAAGTCGTCGTCGCTCATGTTTTCCAATCCTGCCTGTCAGCCCACAGACTACCCGGATGCCACGCAACGCTGCGCTGGTAAGGCGGGTCTAGAAGTGGATTTGGAATAGTATGTATTTTTGGGGTCAGGCACCCATTTGCAACAGGAAGTCATCAGATTTTAGGGCTTGAATGTTATTTAAAAAAAAAAAGTCTCAAGGAGCCATACCCAAAATTGAACAAGAAGTCCGTCGTTTAGGTTTAAAGCAGCCATCAGACGTCATTAGCTCTTTTAAAATGAGCACCAATCGGCAGATTTTTGGGTGATTTTTGCCATTTTATTTTTTTTTAATAATATACATTAACGGATGTCAGTTCGATGTCCTGCTAAGGAAAAGAAGACTACAGTCTTGAACTTGGGTTTTAAATTGGACAGGCAAATATTTTTCCGCTAAAAATCCAGGAAGCAATCCCTATGAACTCTAGCATAGTAACAACTAGGGATGTAACGATATCCAAACATCACAATACGATATTTATCGATTAATCCCGATACAAATTTATAAGTTGATTGTTGCAATTTTTTTACTCAAATTTAGAAAATACGAATCAGTAAACTTGTACATGTACACTGTAAGATTTATGAAAATGTATGATTTGTTTATTTGAAGCTTCAGTCTTAAAACTGTGAGTCCCTGAATTTAATAAAGTTTGTAATCTGTTTCATGTTTGAACGGCATTGAAATCAGATATTAAGGCTTAATGTTCCATTAATATAACATTTTTTCCCTGATTTAGGTGTGAACCTTGACCCTAAGTAAGAAGTTTTGTTGAATATTTTTCTATCAAAAATGGATGTTTAAAAATCGATTCGGCCGCCTATTGAATCGATTTGAGAATTGCGCGCTGTAATATCACGATATATTGCCGAATCGATTTTTATTTTATTTTTTATTTTAACACCCCTACAACCTACAGTCTCTAATAAGACTTAATATTGAGGCACTTAATTGCTAATGCACGCACATATTGAGTTCCTCCGCATATTGATTCGGTGACAATTAGCATAGATTTCAAACATAGAAGGGCTAAAACATCCCTAATGAAAATTACGTTGCACTAAAAAACTAGCCACCAGAGGATGCTAGAACTGCACAAATGGAAATCAAAATCAACCTGACTCTTTAAAAAGATGTGCTGCTTTTAAAGCCGTGGTATATTGTGACAGTTTTAATATCGCGATATCATGATATTGCCGTTATCGTTACATCCCTAATAACAACGTGCTGCTATGCTCGAGTGCATGACCCCAAAATTCAGTCTCTGATTGGCCTGTTGCGTTTTTTTTGTTTTTTTTTTAATGATGGTCTCCTCTCATCTCGCTTGCCCCTAAGACTTCAGCAAGTGGGTGTCGCTGCACTTGCTGCGGGTGGCCGCCGCCCCGGACTGCGGCGTCATCCACGGAGGAGCGCGCGCCGCCCTCTGCTCCCTGCTGCACTCGCTCCTCGTCCGGGCGCCGTTCATCTTCGCCAGCCTGGCCCGCGACCTCACCCTCCTGGCGGCCGAGCTGGCCGACGTCCTGCGCGAGCACGTCGCCGCCCGCCCGCCCGGCCTCTGGCCCGCCGCCCTCCCGTCCTTCGCCGTCCCGCCACCGTGCGCCGACCTCTGCCCCTCGCCGCTCGTTCTCGCCTCCCCGTCGGCGCTGGAGTCGCTCGCCTCCGCGACACTGCACGTGGTCGCCAACGTGGTCAGGGGCGTGAGCTCCCCACGGGACCTGAGGAGGGTCTGGGAGGCGGCCTGCGCCATCCTGGCCCACGGTAACGCCCGGCTGAGAACGGTTGCCATGGCGCTGCTGACGCGGCTGGTGGAGGTGGGGGGCTTACCTGAGGCTCTGGGACACCAGTTCGTCACCGCTTTTCTCCATGCGCTGGAGACGCCCGCGGGCGGGTACGAGGGCGAGCTGCTCAGCCTGACCCGGTGCGTGTTTCGCCGAAGTGGCATCCCCCTCCTGGAGGACGCGTACCTGGCACAGGTGTTAGAGAGCGTCTGCAACCTGGCGGAGGCTCAGGCGTCCAACACGAGTATGTTAAGTATGGATTAAAAAAAAAAAAAAAATCATTGCTGTTTTTTCAATGCAAAGAAATCTGACAGAAAATATGAATTGTTAAAAAAGTTTTGGGGGGCTTTTCCTTCCCATTATGTGGCTCAAAAGTGAACTGTAACACCCTAATATGACACAAGGTGGGGCTCAATGCCTAGCTAACAGGCTACTTCCGGTGCATTCTTTTTGTATAATGAGACTTACTTTGTCGAGTATTTTTGTAAATGGAGTTTTAATTAATATTTTGAAAATATTATATTATTATTATATATTAGAATATTATTCATATAATATATAAATAAATAAAATCTCAATTTCTTTCAGTTATTTAGGATGATTATGATTTTAAATGTAATAAATCCAACAAACGTTGATTTAAAAGGTGTCATTTATTCAAAAAATAATTCCGTGCAATAATAATGTATAATGATTCTAAATCAGTTTTAACATTAACAGCTTAACATTAATAGTTAGCAAAGTTACAACTCACAATAACAGCTGGATGTAACCAAGGTTATTTTAGTGAAGTAAAACTAATGGAAAAAAACTAAAATTCAAAGAACAATTTTGTGAACGAAGTAAAATCAAAAACGAAAATGCTTTGTAAAAAATTTAAAACTAACTGAAATGACATTTTATGGTTACAAAGCTAACTAAAACTAACTATAATTATAGCAAAAATGTCCTTCGTTTTAGTCTTTGGGAATTAATTTAGTGCATGAGCCTTTGTGGATGATTTTAAATGTGATTTGAAATAGATTTATTTTGATATTAATCGGAATAAGGGCATTTGAATGTGTGTCACACGACAGACGTGACATCATCTCGCAGCAGCCAATAGAAAGGCACCTTAAGATGATGTCGCTTCCATGGTGTTTTTTAAATATTGCTCACAAGTAATACATATTAAAAAAAAAAACTAATACTGAAACTAATTCAAACCAACCATTTATTAAATAACTAAAAAACAAATAAAAAATTAAAAACTAACAGAACCACCCTGAAAACTAATTCAAACTAAAATGAAAAATTCCAAAACTACAACAGGGCTCGACACTGCGAGCATTTCACTCGCAAATGCGGCCAACTTTCAAGTGCGTGCTGTTGAGGGGAAAAGAAAAAAAAAAGAAATCTGGTATTGATGAGAAAAACTATAAAATACTGTATTCGTGAATTTTTCAAGCCATTACATTTTTTTGCTCAATAAATAAACAAAAAACAAAAATTTGTGGATAATTTACTCCCATTCTAAATGTATCAAAGAGGAAAAAAAAAATCTAACTTTTTTTTTTTAAATTGATTATTATTTTTTAAATTTAATTCCGCAAAACAATAACACTCTATAATATCGGACTTGATAAAAACATAACTATCCATCCATCCATCCATCCATCTTCTTCCGCTTATCCGGGGTCGGGTCGCGGGGGCAGCAGCTTCAGGAGGGAAACCCAAACATAACTAACGATTAATAAATTAATCCGATTTTAAAAAACATTGTAATTTCCATCCCTTGTCTGCATCTGTAAAGATTACATTTCTTACGTGTAGGAACCCTGGAGCCCGGCGCCCCCTTGGGGACGACGGAGGTGACCCAGTCTCTGTGTCACGCTTTGGAATGGGCGCTGTCGGTCGCCGCCGCCGGTTACGAGAACGCCGCCCCGCTGCAGATGAGGCGAGTGGTGGAGGTCTGCGGGACGCTGGCGCGCACCGTGGGAACCGAAACTCAAGCTGAAGTAGAGTAGTCGTCTTCCTTTGGAATGGCTATTACCTCCTCCAAGGCTCAAGAATCCAATCATACATGTCATTCACTGAACAATTTAATAGATTTGTTTTTTTGTGTGTGATTAGTTTGCGATTAATCCCGAGTTGATTATTGAAATCATGAGATTAATTAGGATAAAAATTTCTTATAGTATTTGTTTTGGTGTGATAATGCATAATATGTATGTCTACACTGCATATTAGCAGTAATGACAGTAAGACATTTTTATTGCTTTACATATCTGATTCAAACATTATTATTATATGTATTCACATTTTTTTTTTTTTTTTATTCCTCCTTTTCCCTTTCTGGCGCTTGCGTCAGTGCGCGGAGGGCTTCCTGAAAGCCGCGCTTAAAGCGGAGATCTCCGTGCTGATGCGGCAAGCCGAGGACGAGCCCACGCCGAGCAAGAAAGTCTGCAAAGCGGCGCACGGGACACCGAAATCGGCGCCGTGCGCGTGAGTTGGTGGGAATGACTTTAAATTTAACGCAGCCTTCAGAAATTGACGGCGACGTTTGTCGTGTTTCACCAGCGAAGCGGGCGACAGCGAGGTCTGGGCCGTGCTGAGCCGCCAATTGGACGAGCTCTCGGCGCTGTCGGACTCGGACGGCGACGAAGCCGAAAGCGCACGTCGACTCGCCGCACTCCGGGGCGTTGCGCTCATCCTCCGATTTGCCGCCGTTTGCACCTCGCCCACCAGGTGGCGTCCTCAATTTTGACTACTTTTTTTGACTTATTATGTATTTGGATTTCACTTCAACATATTTTCAACATATTTTTTTTCGTACAATCTAAAATAAAGGGAGTTTTTTTTTTTTTATTTGACGTTTACTGCGCATTGTTGATTAATACAACAACCTCCTTTGCTGACAGAGGCAGCACTTACTAATTTTTCCAAGCTATGTCGACTATAAGCATTACTTTGTTATTCTTCAAATCTCGCAGACAGCCACAACTCCTGTGGGTGTCCACGGAGAATCTGGGCAGGACATTGAGGAGCTGTCGATCAGTGCTAGAGGGCGGGGCCACACCCGTCTCCAACCAGAACTACTACGAGTCTGCCGTCCAGATCGCTCTGAGAGTCCTTGACTGCGTGCTCTACCTGACCGGTAAGTATTACCCCAGGTTTACACCGGTTGCGGTTGCGGTGCGGTTGCGGTGCGTTCCGGCGACGCAAGCAACTAGATTCCATTCATTCGAATGGTGCAGTTTACACCGCTTGCGGGTGCGTTGCGTGTGGACTGCGTCTCAGGCCTCCAGCAAATGGCAAGCTAGGACAAAACACATCGAGCGGGACAGGAAGACCGACGCAGTTTCAAAATAAATTTCCGGTTACCTTTCAAGATAAAACACTCGCCAGCTCCTATTTCGCAAGCATGCTAGCAAAACGTGATGTGGGCGTCGACGGGCCTGGAGTTAACGTGCGAGGTGCTCATTCACGGTTTAGACACCAGCGAACATGGACGATCAGAGGTTTATATTGGAGGTGGAAAGCCACAAAATAATAAAAGTCCACCTCTCTTTCTGCTTCTCTGTTGTGCACAGACTTTCTGTGCGTTTGTCGTTGTTTTTAATGCCACATGATCGCGCGGTCACGCGAGACACGGCGGGAAGTGGCCGGCGACGGAGCAGCTGTGCGGAGCCGGTGTGGATTGGCCAAAAAAATTGACGCGTCTGGAGCACGCAGTCAAGACGCACCGCACCGCAGCCGCACCGCACACGCAACCGGTGTAAACCCGGGGTTACTGTGATAGATAGCATTATTGTCTAATGCAGTGGTACACAAAATTGCGATAATATGGGTCAATCAATCAATTAGGCTCAGACTTATCTAATTGATCAAGTCAAGTCAAATTCATTTATATAGTCCTATTTAGTTTTATTTGTGTATTTATTATTTATTTATGTTTTTGTTTTATGTATTATTTCTTTATTTTATTTATTTATTATTTATTTTTATTTCTTATTAGTGTTATAATTATTCTTATTTATTTAATTTGTTCTATTAAAATTGTCAAAAATCGGCCTCCCCAAAAAATCGGCCTCTTTTTTTCCGATGGTTTTCATTTTATTTGTTTATTTTATTTTTTTGTTCTTGTTCCCTTATTCTTTACTGCAAAACTGATATTTATGTTTATGTACAGCACTTTGTATACAGCAATGCTTGTTGTTAAAGCGCTTTATAAATAAAGTTGAGTTGAGTAATTTTATGTATTATTTATTTATTTTATTTATTTTTTATATTATTTATTTATTTATTAACATTTTTATTTATTTTAATTTTTATTCATTTATTTTTTATTTATTTTTTATTTTTTATTTATTATTTATTTTTTATATTTATTTCAAATTTATTATTATTGTTATTATTATTATTATTATTATTATTATTATTATTTAATTCTATTAAAATCATCAAAAATTTACCTCCCCCAAAAATCGGCCTCTTTTTTTCCAATAGTTTTTATTTGTTTATTTATTATTTATTTTATTTTTATTTTATGTATTATTTATTTATTTTATTTATTATTTATTTATTATTTTTAATAATAATAATAATAATAATGATAATAATAACAATTAATTTCATTAGTTCTATTAAAGTAGTCAAAAATTGGCCTCTCAAAAAAATCTGCCTCTTTTTTTTCCGATAATTTTCTTTTTATTTGTTTATTTATTATTTATTTTATTTTTATTCTAGGTATTATTTATTTCTTTTATTAATTATGTATTATTTATTATTTATTTTTTATTTATTATTATTGTTATTTATTTATTTATTTATTTAATTAGTTCTATTAAAATCATCAAAAATTGGCCTCTCAAAAAAAATCTGCCTCTTTTTTCCGCTACTTTTCATTTTATTTATTTATTTATAATTTTATACCCACACATTACAACATAGGCTAAAGAAGATTATTTTTATTTTTTTATTTTTTTTTTTATTTAGTTGCTGCACCCCCTTCTACCGTGCGAACACCCTCCATGGTGAAAAAATGCAGTTGCTAAGTGTACCTAATTATTATTATTATTATTTTTCTTGCTACGCAGCATGCAGCCAAGGCAAAGACGTTCTGCAGCGGCGCGCGTGTGCACTCCTGACGCTCCCCTGGGTGCCCGATCACAAGTTGGCCTCAGCCTACAAAAATTCTGGGTTCCCTTCCTGGGTCCTCACCTTGGCTCAGAGGCTCCACCTTTGCTTCTGTGAGTATGCGGCAAAATAAATTCATACTGTATGAAACAGAGAGTTGATTTTGATTTTGCGTAAATATTTTTATATATTTTTTTTGCCTTTTTTTTTTAAAGATGTGCCGCTTTTAATATTGTGACATAAAGATGACGATATATTGTGGCAGTTTTATAATATTGCGATATCACGATATTGCCGTTATTGTAACATCCCCAAATTTTACACACGTCAGCTTATAATGAAAACATCACAAACATGTTTCCTGTATTATTATAAATAAAAATCATGGTGGAGGGGGGATATTGAAGTGTTTTCTACATTTCCACATTTCATTTTTCCACACTTTTTTTTTTGTGTGTGTGTTTTTTTTCATGTTTTGAAAACATAATGAAAATTAAAAATATACTTTGCATGTTGTTTTGTGTTCTGTCAGCGAGCGTGGTCCAAGCGCAGTGCGTCTCGCTGTTGGCGCGCCTGCGTGGCAGCGTGTGCGAGGCCTGGCGCGCGTTCGTGTTCTCCGCGGCCCTGCAAGGTCGGGACGAGGTCGTGAAAGAGGCGGCGGTCCGAGCTGTCCCGCTACTTCTTCACAACTTGGAAGACGCCCGTCGCAACCTCATCGCCACCACTGCCTTATAGTACGTGCGTATGAGGCCTGAGCAAGATTAGAATAGTTTTGGAATTTTCATTGTAATAGTTTTTACTTCGTTTAGTGTGTTGTTGTTTTTTTAAGTACATATACTTCATTTAAAATAAATATTAAAATAAATTAATTAATTTTAAAAAATTGTTGTAAAGACTTAAAAATAAGAATAAATACATTTAAAAAAAAAATATTTTTAACGAATTTTAATAGTTACTTTTTGCTTTGTTTAAATGTGTTGTTTTTGAAATGTTTTCAATTCATGCACTTCATGTAGTATTTATTTATTGTTTTTAGTATTATTTTTATCATTTTTGTTTTGTGTATTTCTTGTCCAATATTTAAAAAAAATGTAAAGACTTAAAAATAAAAATAAATAATTTAATACATTAAAACAATTGTTGTAAAGAATTCAAAATAAAAATAAATTAAGACTTAGAGACTTAGACTTAAAAATAAAAATAAATAAATTAATACAATAAAAACTTATTTTTAAAATAATAAAATAAATATAAAAATGAATAAATTAATACATAAAAAATATTGTTGTAAAGACTTAAAAATAAAAATAAATAAATTAATACATTAAAAAAATATATAATTTTCACACATTTTAAGTTAGTTTTTACTTCGTTTAATGTACTGTTTTTTTTATGTATTTTTTTTTTAAAGTACATGTACTTTATTTAGTTTAGTATTTTATTTGTTTTTAGTATTATTTTTTATCATTTTTGTTTTGTGTATTTCTTGTGTCCAATATTGAAAAAAAAATGTTGTAAAGACTTAAAAATAAACATAAATAAATAAATACATTAATTTAAATATATTTTAGAATTTATTTATTGTTTTTAGTATTATTTTTAGAGCTTTTGTTTTGTGTATTTCTTGTGTCCCAAAAAAACAACAACAACAACCAGCCACACATCAAATATTGATTTTTGATTAGATTTTTCTCAAAAAATAAATAAATAAAGAAATAAATTTCACATTTTGGGAGCAGTAGTTTTGTTGTAAATGTAACTGACAATAAAACAAGCTTTTATCTCATTCACTGCCATTGACGATTATGGACGCCAATGTATCCATTTTAACTTCGCTGGCATGATTTATTTAAAATGTATCGTACGTATGTAGGTAAAAGTATACAGTACACATCTTTTGTGTGCCAATCCGCAGTCCCAGGCTGGCGGACGGTTCCGAGAATGTCCTAAGGGAGCTGGCCAGGCTCGTGGGCCATCTTAGCTGCATTCAGTCGGGGCTCTCGCGACTCAGCGACGACGCCGACGACGATCGTCCGGAAGAGCTCATGTGCCTCGGCCTCTGCCTGGCAGCCGAACACCCCAGCGTCGCACCCCCATCCCTGACGGCGTCCTTTGTCAAACCTTTCCTGCCTCTGCTTGGACTGCAGGCGCCAAGTAGCGTCAAAATAGGTATTGTTCCCAAAAATCTTTATCATATACAGCCTGGGAAGTATTCACGTTTTGCTATGTTACAGATATATTCCTACATTGATTGCATTCCTCTTGTTCTTCAAGATTCTACACACAACATGCTCCATAATAAAATATATATATATTTTTTAATTTTTGCAGAATTATTTTGAAAAATTAAACAAATAATGTAAAACACATGAAGCGATGTGAATACTTAATACATATTAACAGGACTTAATTTTGTCCATAGTTTATATCACTGCCTTATTCCAAACAGAGTTTTCCATTTGGATATTTAAAAATAATATTTAAAAAAATGACGACAAATATTTAAAAAAAGAATGAATTGGAAAACAGTAAAAAATAAATCGATCTCCTTTTCATTGCAGGGTGTTTTAATTGTACAGTATATCAAAATTTCAGAAAGAAATTACATTTCATACATTTTGAGAAAAAAATAAAATAAATATATAAAATAAAATTTTTGCAAAAATGCTGTAACACAAATTCATGTTTTCTTTTATTTTGAAGGAATTAGAAAAAAAACATCTACATTTATTTTTTTCAGATTTTCAATTTGGGTTGTGCATCCAATTTTGAGAAAGGAATTTCATTTAATCAGTTTTGGAATTAACCTGAATTAAATGTGGAACTGTTTTTTTTTTTTTTTTTTTTTTTAACAAATTAGCAAAAATTTCCCAAACTTTTTTTTTTTTTTTTTCGCATTGTCATTCTGGCTTGTGTGTACAATTTTGAGCCAATCCATTCAGTGCATCAGGAAATACCGCTTCACTTTTTCACAATTTTTGGTCACTATTTTAAACACTTTTGTCATGTTGACGTTAAAGGCCGCTGCGTATAGAATTTTGAGTGGGAGAAAAAAAGGAATTCAGTTCATTTTGGAAAAAGTCTGTAACAAAATGATGCCAATCCTTTTCCAACCCGTTGAGTATGTTTTGATTCCCCGACAGCATTCCTGCAAGCGTTGCCACACCTCTGCCAACACGTCCATCTGGCTGACGGCAGCGATGATTCCCAGGAGCTTCTCTCCGCTCTCATCAGCCTGATAGAGGATTCAGACCTGGGCGTCAGAATGGGCTTCAGCCAATCGGTGCGCTTCCTGCTAAGGGACCCCGCCCCTGACAGCAGCCCTGTGAGCGAGGTGAGTGCTTGGAATGCCGGATGTTGCCTTCTTTGAGGAAAATGTGTATGCATGTGTGTCTTTGTGTTCCCAGCTGCTGACTGTTCGTCTCAAAGAGGCCTTCAACAACGCCAAAGTCAACAACGACGATGACCTGCGTCACACTCTCATCCTCACCACCGGAGAGATCGGCAGGTATAGATGCTTACGGCGCAGAGAGCTTGTGCCAAATCTGTCAATTTATTGATGGGTGTTGCTAAATTAAAACATTTGAGAAAGACAATAAACAAATACAACCCCCTTTTTTTTCCACTGCCACTCTGATGACATGTTGAAGGTGGCACATGGATCCAAAAGTTTTAGAAGGTGATTTTATTTATTTATTATTATTATTATTATTATTATTATTATTATTTCCTAAGAAAGAGCTCAGAATTGTTCATTCGGCAGTCTTACCGATTCAACATCTTATCATCATTGCTCTCTTTCTTTTTTTTGCATATGTGCGCATTTGTGTGCTTGTGTATGTGCATTTGAGTGTGTGCGTGTGAATTTGTACTCATTAGTTCACCTAAAACCAATTAAAATCCCATTACCCTTCACCTTAACCGTATACTTCAGTCTCTCGCCAGAGTCATGAAGTTCAGAAGGTCAGGAGACCAGAGGAAAGGTTAAAGAAAGAAAGATGAATTTAAAGTGAAATCCAGCACCAAATAAAGACCACCTGCCACCCACATAGTTACAAAACCAGAATCTTACACCAACCCCAGAAACCTCTAAATTCCAACAGATTAAGGAGATCTCAAGAGACCAGAGGAAAAACTAAAGAGAGGAAGGAGGGAAGGATAGATGAAGCAGAGTGAGGTCGACAGACACCAGCATCCACTGATTCAACGAGCAGTGGGAGGGAGAAGCGAATTCTGTTTGAATTTGAGTATGTGCTGGTGTGATGCATCTAGCATGCATAAGGACCGCCACCAAAGAGGGGAGCACAGCCCCTGCCAGCATCCCCCAAGCCGTGGCAGCACCTTGGCATGTTCATTATGTTCATTGTAGATTTTTTTTTTCCCATTGTACCTTCTGCTCTCCCTGCTTCAGAGCCTCTCAGGGCAGTTTGGTGTCCTTCTCCCTGCTGCATCTACTCCACTGTTTGCTTTCCAAGTCGTCGGCCGTGTCGGTGTGCGCCTACACTCAGATCCGAGCGCTGGCGGCCACCAAAGGAATCGAGCTGCAAACGCTCTTCAGTCAGCACAAGAACCCCATTTGTCAGGTAAACGAGCAGGGAAGGTGAAAGTTATATGCGGGTGGACCCAAAAGGAGATATAATCAACAATGTCAAGTTTTGTGACCCACCGTTACTATATTGTCTTAACTCATTCACTGCCAGTCATTATAGAAAATTTTTACATTTCCAATACTCACGTGATATTACATTCAATAATTATATATAAACCGAATCTACCAAATAACAGAATAGACTCCCTACTTTTTGTCCCGTCCCGTTCTTTTATAATTGACAGCAGAAAAATGTAGGTTTGCCAAAATACAGCCATTTCTCCCATGGACTCTGAAACTGTGTTTATTTCCTATCAAATGGGGCAATGATGTCATCTACCGGTGGTTGGGCATCAGTAAAGTTGTTTCCAAGTTTGATATTTACAGTGGAGCATGCTCAGATTCGCCCCCATTTAGCACCGCTCTAAAAAATACAATTGACAAGTATACTTGTCAAAGGCAGTGAATGAGTTAATATCACATGATACTAAGTATGTACGCGTGTTTTGTTTTAGTTCCTGGTGGAGTCGCTGCACTCGCGTCACTTGTCGGCCCTGCGCGGCACGCCGCACCAGAGCAGCGAGTCGGCACGTCAGAGGGAACTGGCGCTTGACATCCTGGCGCAGATCGCGCACGCGTTCGACTTCCCGGACCTCCACCGCTTCCTCTCTGTACGCACTCGCCGTCACACAACTGCATATAAGCGCCACTTTGGTGGTAAACGTCAGCTTTACAGATGCCACGTCTCATCTTGCAGCAACTGGATCCAGTAGTAAAGACTTTGAAATTGCATGCGTGCATAATGATGGGCAAAAAAATAAATATATTAACAAGTATTGTATTTGATGTGGAAACTACACAAAATACGCAAAAATGCTGGGGGGAAAAAAATGAAGAAACATTAGGGGAAAATGATGGAAAAATACACAAAAAGTTATAGAACAAATATTAGAAAATCATACAAAAATATATGCACAAAAATGAGAGAAAAATAAATATTAAATTGGAAAAATGCACAAAATTGACAAACAAAATTAAAATATTGGAAAATAGTTTAAAAAGGGACAAATATGTCAACCTAAATAGAATAATAAATACAATTAAAAAATCATAAAAATATCTATATTTATTCACAGAAATTAGATAAAATGGGGAACATGCACAAAATTGAGAAAAAATAAAATATTGGAAAATGGTAAAAAAAAAAAAAGACAAATATGACAACCTAAATAAAATTATAAATTTATTTTAAAATATCTTGAGAAAATTAAATACTTGTGACTAAAAAAAAAAATAAAAATCTGCACAAAATAAAATTGGAAAAAGTAAAAAAAAAAAAATAAAGATAACTATAACAACCTAAATAAATGCCCAAAAAAAAACCTTGCTAGCTGTAATTACATTTGCTAGAACTGATGTTTATCACGATATGAAGGTCACGATACGATAATTATCACGATATTGTGGGGGGAGGGTGGCGATATTTAAAATGGATATTGTTAAAAAAAAAAAAAAAAATACTAAAAAAAGCACAATATTTTGCATATAAACCATCTACAATCTCTAACAACAATATTGAGGCACTTACTTGCTAATAGAAGAACACATTTGCTTCACAAGCAAATTAGGTTCCCCTTCATCTGACAATTAGCATAGATTTTAAACATAGAAGGCCAAAACATCCCTAATGAAAATTAAATTGCACTATTAAAACTAGCCACTAGAGGGTTTTTTAACAAATATGTTCCTTTTAAATATTGTGAACATGATGACGACGATATTGTGGCAGTTTCAATATCACGATATCACGATATTGCCTTTATCGTTACATCCCTAGAACTGATAGCATCATGTTTCCCGGTAGATGTCGGATGCAGAGCAGACGTGACATCTGTGAGGCGTACATTTTCAGCGCAGTTGAAAGAAAACGTGTTGTTTGATGAAGTGCGAATAAATAGTGAATATTATTCAAAGATGTTTCGCTCATACTACGGGATATTCAGCGGACGCTGCAGGTGCTCTTGCCCTACTTGGCGGCCAAATCCAGCGCCACGGGGTCCGCCCTCATCCGCACACTGGCCAATGAGCTGAAGGCCAACCGGCGGGAGATCCTGATCAACAACTTCAAGTACATCTTCAGCCACCTGGTCTGCTCCTGCACCAAGGAGGAGCTGGAGAGGGCCTTCCTCTACCTGCAGGTAGGAAACCACGCCATGCCAACCTAGTTCGGCAGTTAGGTAGAGTCAAGCTGCTAAAATAATTTCGTAGATTAAACAAAAAAAAAAAGGGGGAGTATACATTGAAAAATAAATGGTAATAGTTGTAAAGTGTTTTTTTCCCTTCCTCTCTGTAGTAGATGAGATCCTTAGCAACTTGATTTGTGTGCTCAGAGCGAGACTGAGATCGAACTGGGCTCACTTCTGCGCCAAGACTTCCAAGGCCTTCATAACGAGCTGCTGCTGCGCTTGGGCGAGCACTACCAGCAGGTTTTCAACGGCCTTTCCATCCTGGCCTCCTTTGCGTCCACCGACGACCCCTACCAGGGACCCCGCGACATCACAACCCCGGAGCAGATGGTAACAAAAATGTGGTTTGAAATGATTTTATTATCGTATGATATCATTGATTCACTCAACGCGCGTAGGTGGACTACCTGCAGCCAAAGCTGCTGGGAATCCTTGCCTTCTTCAACATGCAGTTGCTCAGCTCCAGCGCGGGAGAGAAGGACAGGAAGAAGATGGTGAGCTCAACTTTGAAAAAGAAATGGTCAAATACTAGATGGGCAAATGCATGACTGTCAGTGGATGATTGTTTCAATAAAAATATGTATTAAAGTAAATGTTTCAAATGTATTAGATTTAAAAAAAAAAAAAAGTATTAAAAAAAATGGGCAGGGGGGGAGACAAACCCAAGACACATATATACGCATTTATATTATAACATAGAAAAATGTAAATATATATTTTAAAAATTGAGAAATATTATTAATTTTTTTAAGATCAAATTATTTCAGGAAATAAATACAAAAAAAATAGTACAAAAATACACAAATATGAGGGAAAATGCATGTTATTAGCTGGAAAAATATACAAATATTAGAAAAAATGTTTGAAAAAAACAGGACGACAAAACTAATAAAATTATATGAAGAAAATAAAAACAAAATACACAAACTTTGGTAAAACAAAACAAAATATGAACTGATAAATTCACAAATATAAAAATGTTAAAAATAAATAATTTTATGAAAACAAAATATTAGTAAAAATGCAAAATTTTAGATAAACATAAAAAAATATTAGATCGAATAAAGTATAATATGGTAAAATAAAAAATACTCAGATATTGTGAAAATTATAATTGTTTTTTTAAAGTAAAATACAAAAATAATAAATATAGTATATATATAACAAATGACTAAACTAATAAAATATGAAGAAAATAATAGAAATAATTTCTTTAACAAGACAAAATATACAAACATTGGAAAAACAAAAAATATGAACTGATAAATTCACTAATATAAAAATGTAAATTATTTTATAAAAAACAAAATATTAGTAGAATAATACAAAATATTAGTGAAACATACAAAAATATTAGAACGAAGTATAATATGGAAAAAATTAAAACAAAAAATGCTCAAATATTGGGAAAATTGTAATTGTTTTTTTTTAAAGTAAAATACAAAAATAAAAATAGTGTATATAATATATAACAAAGGAAAAATGTTAGGAAGATCTAACTAGAAGAATTTATGATGGAAAGCATCATTTTCAATCTTCAAGGTGTGTTATTACTTGTGTGTCTCCTGTGTTTGAGGCGCTGACCAGCGTGATGGCTCTGATGCGGCTGATGGGCTGCAAACACATCAGTTTGGTGCGTGTGAAGATGATGACCACCCTGCGCACGGGCCTCCGCTACCGGGAAGACTTTCCTGTGCTCTGCTGCCAGTCAGTGCCGGACCTTATTCACTCTTAATAGCTCTTCTTTGACACACAAGTTCTAAATTGCATTGAAATGCAGACTCTGCCATATCTTTTTTGGACGGTTTGCTCTTTGCCCGCAGGACGTGGGAATGTTTCGTGAGAAGTGTGGAGCCGGTGCATCTGGGGCCCCTGTTGAGTCATGTGATTGTGGCGCTCCTGCCGCTCATCCCCCTTCAGCCCAAAGAGACCGCCGCCATCATCCGCTTCCTCATGCTGGACAACAGGTTAGCCATTAGGTGCCATTACTGTAACTCACATGGATCAAGTGTTATTTTATTTCACGCCACAGGGAAGAAGTCAACGACTACCTCCATGAGATTTACTTCCTGCCGGACCATCCCGAGCTCAAAGACATCCACACTGTGCTGCAGAACTACAAAAAGGTGCTTTTGACGGTGCTAGTTGGAATAACTGGATGGATGGATGGATGGATGGATGGTAAAAAGGTGTATATTGTTGACATGTAGTTGGCATGATGAAATACTGGCTATGAAACACTTAGCAGCAAGCCAATTCTACACTCATTCGCTGACACCCACGTCACTCACCATACCATGCCCCACCTATAAAAAGCCACCGTATATACACTAGGGGTATCAAAATTAGTGCATTAATTTTGAGTAAAAAAAATAATAATTCCTTTAACACCACTATTTTTTTTTTTTTTTTTTTTTTTTTTTTTTTTTTTTAAACGTGTGATTTATGACCGGCCCTTACTTGGAAAGCCTGTACTTGGGAAATTCCAATCGCAATGCAGCAGACATTGTCCATGTCAAAAATTAGCAATAATAATTTTAATAATGCATATATTTGTGGAGTCCGGTTCGAGTCCAGGCTCGGACCTTCCTGGGTGGAGTTTGCATGTTCTCCCCGTGCCCGCGTGGGTCTTCTCCGGGTACTCCGGTCTCCTCCCACATTCCAAAGACATGCATGGCAGGTTAATTGGGCGCTCCGAATTGTCCCTAGGTGTGCGTGTGAGTGTGGATGGTTGTTCGTCTCTGTGTGCCCTGCGATTGGTTGGCAACCAGTCCAGGGTGTCCCCCGCCTACTGCCCAGAGCCAGCTGAGATAGGCGCCAGCAGCCCCCGCGACCCTTGTGAGGAATAAGCGGTCAAGAAAATGGATGGATGGATATTTGTGGAGACTGGGGTCAAGTTGTATTTTACAATTTTAAAAATGTGCATAATTTCATGTTACTTCATGTTAAAGATTAAATAGCTCTTAACTCATTCAAACCCAAAAATGTATAAATACGTTTTTAATACAAAAATATTTTATTGTACATTTATAACAGACATATAATTTGCGATTAATCCTGAGTTTCCTTTTGAATTCATGCGATTAATTGCGATTAAAAATTTTAATTTTCTGACACCCCGAGTTTACACAAAGGCTGCACAAGTCACAGTACTACAGTAGAATGTACGGATAGAGACCTCAAGTGGACAATATAATAGGAAAATTGAAAAGTGTAGTTCTGTCTTTAAAAAAAAAGACAAAACAAAAAACAAAAGGAAAACTATAAATAAGATTCAAATTTAAGTTAAAAAAAAGATGAAATAAATGTATTTTTTGCGGTTATGAATGTAAACACACTGTTTATGACCATTTTAGGCAGAAATCCAGGACTTCCAAAGGCTTCACATACTTTTTCTTGCAACTGTACACCAGCAGACCAAAACTAAAACGCACTGCATATTTATTTCCTTAGTTGGCGGCCAGCAACAGCGACCTGGCTTCGGCGTTGCAGCTGTCCATGAGAGCCGTTCAGCACGAGAACGTCGACGTCCGCATCCATGCACTGACCAGCCTCAGAGATATGATGCGCAGCAACCAGGTGAAAACACGACATGTGCTCGCTTATAGTGGAAAGTCAACCTTAAACATTTCTTGACAATAATGTGTTATATGTGACCTCACTCGTCCAAACATGACATTCTGATTAATACTGCATTTGTGGAATATGAGTTATGGAGCAAAATCCAGCCGTTTTTATCTATCTCGGGGGCGGCCATTTTGCCACTTGCTGTCAACTGAAAATGACATCACAGTTTCTCTGAGGTCTCAGGCAACAACCAATCACAACTCAGCTTCAGAAAACAGGTGAGCTGTGATTGTTTTTTTTTTTTTTTTTTTTTTTTTTTTTTTAATTTTTTTTAATAGAATTTACATTTTATATTATATAGAGCCATCACGCTGGTCAGCGCCTCAAACACAGGAAACGCACTTTTAATGGCTTAATTCAATAAGTAATAACGCAGTGGCACCTTGAAGATTGAAAATTATGCTTTCCATCTTAAATTCTTCTAGTTAAATCTTTCTAACATTTTTCCTTTATTATATGCTATATTTTTGTATTTTACTTTAAAAAAAACAATTACAATTTTTCCAATATTTGAGTATTTTTTGTTTTAATTTTTCCATGTTATACTTCATTCTATCTAATATTTTTAATATTTTGTATTATTCCACTAATTTTTTTTAATATAAAATAATTACAATTTTTATATTTGTGAATTTATCAATTCATATTTTGTTTTGTTTTTCCAATGTTTGCGTGTTTGGTCTTGTTAAAAAAATTATTTCTATTATTTTCCTCGTATAATTTTCTTATAGTTTTGTTGTTGTCCTTTAATGTTGTTTTTTTCTAAAATATTTTTCTAATATTTGTATATTTTTCCATCTAATAATGTGCATTTTCCCTCATTTGTGTATTTTTGTACTATTTATTTTTGTATTGTTGTAATTATTATTATATTTTCCCTATTTTTTGTATTTATTTACTGAAATAATTTGCTCTTTAAAAAAAAAAAAACATTTTTTTTTATTTTGTAGTCATAATTTACAAATTAGTGTATTTTTTTATTACCTAACTTTTTTTCTATATTGTGTAATATTTGGAGTAATTCTTTTGTATTTATCACAGCTCAGCTTCAGAAAACAGGTGAGCTGTGATTGGTTGTTGCCTGAGCCCTGCGCAACATTGATGTCATCTTCAGTTGACAGCAAGTGGCAAAATGGCCGCCCCCTGAGATGGATAAAAATGGCTGGATTTTGCTGCTTAACTCATATTCCACTAAGCCAATATTATATCTAAGTCTAAGTCAAAGTCTTTAGACCACTGGGGCTGCATAGAACATATTTCAATATCAATATCAAAAACAATTTTTTGGATTGACTTCCCTTTTTATCTCTTCTTGCCCACTTTACAAATCCAGCAGAGTTGGTCAATATTCCTTAACAAGCTATATGCATCCGTCAGATCCATTTATGGTGCCAGAAAATGGCCGATGTGCTGACTCGCAACAGCCGCTCTTCTTAGCGTTAGCTATGCATTATTGTGGTTCATGAATACAGGTACAGCGCTACAACCTTGTTTGGCTTTTTGGGGGGGATCACAGGAGCGGCTCTCGAGGCAAGTGTGCGCCAGTGAGTCCGTGGAGCCGGTATTTTCCAGTTTGGTTTCGGTGCTCCTCAAGGGTTGCCAGGAATCGTCGCCGGAAGCCCGACTCTTGTGTGGCGAGTGTCTCGGCGAGCTGGGCGCCGTGGACCCGGGACGCCTTGACCTGTCGCCGTCGCACATCCACGGTGACCGCAACACCTTTGTGGTATGTCGGGGGGGGGGATGCTTTTATTTGCACCAACAGTCGGCACGAAAATGTTTCATGGCCCCATGCTTGAGATTCACGCTCGATTGAACAGCAAGTTGGTCGTTTGGGTTTGAGGCGGCCATTTTGGCTGAATTTCTGTGCTCATACTTGATGATTACTTGGAGAGTTACCTATATGTAAAAAAGATCAATCTGCAACGTCCCATTGATCTCTCCTGGTATTTTAATTTTGCTTTTGTGTTTCAATCAGCGCGGCGTGGATGACCCCAACTTTGCTTATGAACTGCTGACCGAACTGACCCGAGCTTTTCTGGCTTACGCCGACAACGTCCGAGCGCAGGATTCTGCTGCTTACGCCATCCAGGTATGTCCATGTCACACAATAACATAAAAATTGCAATACTACCGGTATATCAAATCAAATATCAACTTTTTGTTAATAAAATGAACATGAGAAACGTTTATAAAACTAACTAAAGCTAGATATAAATATTGCAAGACGTCCTTCGTTTTTGTCTTTGAGCTTTCGGGCTTCATTTTAAATTCACATATTTCTGTATTGGCGATCTACGGAAGCGTATACTTGGGGGGGGGGGGGGGGGGGAATGTTTTTCTGACAATTTTTGGGGGGACCTTTGTTTTTTTTGTGTGTTTTTTTTCTTCTGTTTTTCACATTTTTTTTCTGTTTTACTGAATAGTTTTTTTCTGTCATAAAAAAATTCAGAAAAACAGGGTAAAAATTATTCAGAAAAACAGGAGAAAAATGTATTTAAAAAAAACAACAACAGAAAAACAAATTAACAAATTAAAAAAACAAAGCACCAGATCAAATTTTTTTCCTGTTTTTTTTTTTTTTTTTTTTAATAATCCAACCCCCCGTTTTTCTGAATATATTTTAATGTTTTCTGAGTAATTTTTCCTCCTGTTTTTCTGTTTTTGTTCCTGTTTTTTGGAATAGGTTTATAAGTGGTCAAGAAAATGGATGGATGGATGTTTTTGTTTTTGTTTTTGTTTTTTTAATGACAGAAAAACTGGAAAAAATATACAGAAAAACAGAAATAAAAAAAAAAAACACAAAAAACAACGCTCCCCCCAAAAATTAGTCAGAAAAACAGGATTTTTTTTTTTTTTTTTTAAGTCAATGCAATACACTTCCGTATTGAGATCAAACAGTTTGAGAATTCTAGTTTACATTATTACACAATACTTATTGATCTTTTTTAAATTATTATAATTATTGCACTGGACAAATACTCCATATATTAAAAACATTTAGAACAATTAAAATTTAAATAAAATAATTTTCAAAAGTATGACGCTATACTTAGTGATCTTTTTTAAATTATTATTATTGCACTGGTAAAAAATACTCCATATATTAAAAAAAATACAAAAGGAAAACTAAAACTAATAAAAACTCAAATAAATATGAGTGTGAATTTGTGTGTGCGTAATGTCCAATTATGTTTGTTGTTTTAAATTCATGTGATGTGAATCTTTTACCGAAGGAGCTGCTCGCCATCTTCGAGTGCCGCGAGGGTCGGCTGGATTCGCCCGGACGCCGACTGTGGAGGAGATTCCCGGAGCACGTCCAGGAAATCCTGGAGCCTCACCTCAGCAGCAGGTACGACAGAATCTCAATCGTCTTTATTGGATGTATGTAAAAATAATTTGTATGACATGTTAGGTTCGTTGGCGTGAATGCTTGTTTGTCTACATGTGTCCTGTGATTGGCTGGCTCTTATCCAAAGTCAGCTGGGATAGGCTCGCTCACTTGCGATTCTCATGAGAATAGATGGATATCCAAAGATATATGAGAAATACATAACAGAAATATGAGCTAATAATTCTGATGAAAGTATACACAAATATTGGACGGAGGAGCTCCTCCTTCCTCATCAAGTGTCACCTACGTTGCAGGTACAAGAGCAGCCAGAAGGAGACCAACTGGTCCGAATTGAAGAAGCCCATATACCTCAGCAACCGGGGCGGCAAATTCTCCGACTGGGCTGCCACGTGGGCCGCCTATCTCATCAGCAAAGTGAGAAACTCGTTAAAAATGTTGATTTGCTAATCACCAGAAGTCTGTGGTTCTTTTGTTGCTGTTAACTCATTCACTGGCAGCCATTTTCACTGAAGCAACCCCCTTGGGTTGGATTTTGACTGATTTTGCAAGGCCCACAGAATATTGTGTTCGATTGCTATAAAAACATGGAACCTACCAAAAGAAAGATTAGAGTCTCTTCTTTCATCCGGAAAAAAAAGTATCTGTTTCCATTTTGCAGCAATTAGCATTAGGATATAGCTAAGTTTCATTAGTATTCACATTCCTGGTGAAAACACTTGACAAAAAGATCTTGTTGCAACATGGCCCTGGCTGATTTCTTATATGCTGTTGCCACCTGCTGGTCGTTTTTTTGTAATAAATACCATTGCTTTAAGTGACCTCTTCATGTCAGAAGCTGCATCAAAGCCTTCTGTATGCGCTTGCATAAAAAAAACAAAAAAAACGTGTTAATCAGTTTTTGGCTTTGAATAAGTTAAAGATTTGCACTCTGCTAATTGTGGGAATGCTGAATGTTATTGTGATTTTTATTCTCCACACTGTTTTGCCGCCTAACAACTCCCACATAATACTTCCAATTTACACTGTTAAAATTTCAACTAGCTTCAAAAATTCTGCATCCCGGGGTATATATCGTCTGATTCCACATTACTTAGTGATTTTAAATGTTTAATAACTTTTCCCCATTCATTTTCAATGCGACATTAAAAGCATTCCATATGTATTCAAATCTTAACATTTAGCTTTCAGCATTCCCACGCAATTTCTCCAGAAATTGCACTTAGTCTAGTTCATCGTTGGAGTTTCTCATAGCCCTTAAATCCAGGTGTGATAGAGCAGTGGTTCTTAACCTTGTTGGAGGTACTGAACACCGCCAGTTTCTATGCACCATTTACCGAACCCTTCATTGAAAAATAAAATCATTGTTTTCAAATTCAGCTTTGCTCGTTAGCTAGTTGTGCTGGACTGGAATTGCTCAATTTGGCATTGCAAATCATCCAATTAGGATGCTGACTCCAATCACTCAACTCTGTATTTATAGAGCGCTGTTTTCTTAAGATACAACAAAGGGGTGAGCGGATACAATGAAAATAGTAGAGGCCCCAGAATTGAACCCTGTGGATCACCATATGACAACTATATGAAAATGACTACAAAATGAGGCTCAATAAAATTCCTGTATACAGTATTGTTTATGTAGTGTACGAGTAATGATGGGAATAATTGAATTAAAATTAAAGAATGATGCCATACAATTATTACAATATGGTTGTGCTAGACTGGTAAGATTAAAAAAAAATATACATATATTTTTTATAGTAAAAAAAATGAATGATTAAACTATATCATGTAATTATATTTTAGTTCTACTAAATAATTATTGGTTTCATTTTTTTTGTGGGTGTGCGGGGTTTCAGGTGCGGCACAATTTGGCCAGCCGAGTGTTCATGTGCTGCAGTTTCATCATCAAGTACGACTACAAGGTGACCATTTACCTGCTGCCTCATGTGCTGCTCTACATGCTGCTGGGCTGCACGTCGGCCGAACGGGAGGAGGTGAGTGGTCACCCTACATAGCGAATATAAGAAAACTCATAAACATAATTAATATATGACTACTAACATTACTGCTGAGAAGTTGTGAAGCCTCCTGGTTTTATACTGCCTCCAGGTGGCCAAGGTGTGCAGTGCAGAAGAAGCAGCATAATGACAACTGAATTGAATGACAAATGGTTTCATTCTTTGCATTGTTTTGAAGGCAAAACTCTTGTGCATTTTCCTCCAGGTGACAAAGGAGATGCTGGTCGTGCTGACGGAGTGCGAAGAGTGTGTCCAGGAGACGGCCTCCAGCCGTTGGCAGCTCAGCACTCAGACGGTCTTCAGCATGCTGTCGCACCTCACCCAGCGGACCCGCCGCATCCTGTACCTCGAGCCCAGCGACAGCGGTACCAATTTCAATTGAAACAAATCCACGTGCGATGAGAAGGAAGCAAACTCAGCTTTCATTTCATGGGTGTTAAATGAGCCTTTTTTATTTTTCATACTAATAAATCAAGCAGGTGCCAGAGTTGATAAAATTGTGTTGACTTTTAATCATTTGTGGCTACTTAGTACTATGTAAATATATTACATTTATTTATTTTTTTGGTTCAAGTAAAAATATCTTGAAATAAAATAGATATATTTATTATATTGATCAGGGGATGTCGTTACTATTTGTCAACTGTGGGCATGTGAAGCCCTTTGAGACTTTTGTGTGATTAAGGGCTATATAAATAAACTTGACTTGACTTGAAACTTGACTTGACATATTTAAAAAAAAAAAAAAAAAAGTCAATTTGAACAGATATTTTAATTTAAAAAAAATCAAATTGTAAATATATTTTGAAGTATATTAAAATATACGTAGAAATTCAAACAAAAGTAATTGAAAAGTTTAAGCATATTTATCTTAAAAAAATTTGAACACGTAATGGACCAAGAATGCCAAAATAATAATAATTAAAAAAAAGAAAGGTTTAAGCATATATAGTAGCAAATTAACAAATATGTTTATGAATTACAGTATTTACAAAAATAAATAAAAAAAGAACCCCCGCGACCCTTGTGAGGAATAAGCATTTAGGATGGATGGATGGAAAATACGTTTCAATACAGTAAATAAATGATAAAACTTTCATTTTAAAGTATTTTAAAGATATATTACAATCCCTCAAACAAAATTAAGAAGATTAAATATATATATTTACGTCTTAAAAATTAATTAAGCACATTTTAATACGTTGAAATGAAATTGAGACATGTTTAAAAAAAATAGACAAATATATTTCTAATAAATAAATTTAAATATGGAAATTTTTTAAATGTGTAAAAAAAATCCATAAAATATATTTGCAACATATTTTTTAAAATAAATTATAAAACCTCTAACAATCTTACATCTAGCAAATTCTATTTTTACATTTGTTATTTTTATCCATGTTAGTATCATATTTAATAGAATTTAATTTTATTACATATATATTTGTATTTTTTTGGTTCTCGTAGCAGAGAGTGGCGAGTACCAGTGCGTGGTGACCTTCCTCAAGGGCATCCCGCAGGATGTGATGGCCAAGGCGTCGCTGCGCTCCAAGGCCTACACACGCGCCCTCATGCACTTTGAAGCCTACATCCTGGAGGGCAAAGAGAACATCCAGGACCACCTCAGCTTCCTGCAGGTGAGACCGCCGCGGTCACTTAAAACCAGCTGATACCGCCACCAAATACTGAACCTGGCATCAGAATGACCAACTTTCAAAATATGATAGTTTTGGGCTCGTGTCCCATACGCCTCTGTCCTAAAACTTTAGCTTCTTTCCCGCCACAGACTCTGTACGCCGCCATGCACGAGCCCGACGGCTTGAGGGGAGTGGACGCCCTGAGGCGGGTGGAGCCGTCGCTGCGGGAACAGATCCTGGAGCACGAGAGCATCGGCCTTCTGCAGGATGCCACCGCATGCTACGACCACGCCATACAGCTCCAGTCCGACCAGGTAGACAACTGCTTTCTGGATCCAGGACTTCTACAGAACTTTTTATCACGTTCACAAAACTCAAATTAACTCATTCGCTCCCAGCCATTTTCACAGAAGCAATCCCGTTCACTCCCGGCTGTTTTCCTGGATTTTGACTGATTTTGCAAGGCCCACAGAATATTGTGTTCTATTGCTATAAAAACATGGAACCAATCAAAAGAAAGATTAAAGTATTTTCTTTCATCAGGAAAAAAGTATATTTTCATCTGTTAACGTTTTGCAGCAATTTGCATTTGAATATAGCTATGTTTCATCATTATTCACATTCCTGGTGAAAACAATGACAAAAAGAGCTTGTTGCAACAATGCTCTGGCTGATCTCTTATACTCTGCTGCCACCTGCTAGCCATTTTTTGTAATAAATACCATTGCTTTAAGTGACCTTTTCATGTCAGAAATTGTATCAAAGCCTTCTGTATGTTCTAGCATAAAAATAATAATAAAAACGTATAAATATGTTTTTCGGAGTGCAGGGCAAAGTATTCAAAACGTATTTATACGTTTTTGGGTTTGAATGAGTTAAGTTTCATCAATTTTCACAAATCTATTTAAAATTGTGAGGAATTGTGAGCTTTTTTTCAACATGGCCCTCGTTGATCTCCTTTGCTCTGCTGCCACCTGCTGGCCGTTTGTGTAATAACTACCATTTCCCCAACCGTTCTTTGCAGTTGAGAGGCTGCATCAAAGCCTTCTGTATAAAAAACAAAAAACAAAAAACAAAAAATGTATAAATACGTCTTTGGGACACTTCAAACATAAAAAAACATATTTATAAGTTATTGGGAGCAAATGAGTTAAGAGGTGTTTTACAGATGTGCCACACCCGTCCGCATTTCTTTACTGTTTCAAACCATTCCATCCGAAAGTCTCCCATTCCACATTTCAACATTGCAATTTCTGGCAATTCCACAGCGCTTTAGTTCAGTGTCAGTTCTTCAACATTCATCGTCAAAAACGTCCTGTAGATTGTATCACCTTGTTCACTTTGTCCCGCTGTGTAGATCGGCCACTATCACGGCGTCATGACGTCCCGCTTGGGCCTGGGCCAGCTGTCCACAGTCATCACGCAGGTTAATGGAGTGCTGGCAGACAAGTACGTACTTTACCTTAGGACAAGAACATTACAAAAAATCCTTCCTGGCTCTATTGGACTCCGTAAATTGAGCTAAATGGCATTGAAGGGACATCTGCACACAGTCTAGCCATAATCATAAATCCTTAAATTACTTTTACAGGCGCACGATTATCTTCTAGGGATGTAATGCCGCTAAAAATAACATTATTATGCATACATTTTTAAAGGGATAATTGACTCATTGAGCCATTTTCAGCAGTAAAAAGTTAATATTTTGTCTATAATTAATGTGGTAACTTCATTATTTTTCATGCACAATTAATACCTTTAATAAAAAGTATTTTTTTTTACTTGCTGTCGACTGATGATGACGTCACCTGCGCTGAGGAAGTAGTAACGACCAATCATGGCTCAGTTTACTGCTCAAACCCAGAAAACAGGTGAGCCATGATTGGCCATTACTGACTTCCTCAGCACAGGAGATGTCATCATCAGTCGACAGCAAGTAGAAAAATTACTTTGTCAAATACATTCTAGACAAAATATTACCTTTTTTTTCACTGGTGAAACTTGTTCAGTGAGTCAAGTTATCCCTTTAAAACCTTTTTTTATTGTATTTTTTAAAAGTTATATGATATGTATTTAGTCTGTTAGGACCACGCTAGTTAATTTTTCACCCCCTGCCCTGCTACACTGATATTCACGTCGACTTTGACATGCCGCGTTAAGGCAGCAGTGGACCTCGGAACTTAACGCCTACAGAGTGGAGGCTGCCTGGAAGCTGGGCAAATGGGACCTGCTGGAGGACTATTTGAGTTCGGGTATTGAAATAAGCCATTGTTCATGACTGATTTTTATTTATTTTTTTAACTTATTATTATCCAGATTTTCCCTTAGCTAATATGACCCATGTGTGATGTTAATGCAAACGTGCCCACAGACCTCCGTTCCAGCACGTGGGGAGTGCGACTGGGTCAGTTGCTGCTGGCGGCCAAGAAGCAAGATGGCGAAGCCTTCTCCGAGAAACTGAAGTTGGTCCGGAAAGAGCAGGTGGTCCCGTTGTCGGCCACCAGCTACGAGTGCGGCTCATATCAGAGAGGATACGAGTACATCGTCAGGTCTGTTGTTGGCTTTCTTTCTGAATTGTGCACTCGGAAAGTATTCACATTTCCCACATTTTGGCATATTTATAGGCTGACTCCAAATTTGATGACTTTTTAGCATTATTTTTTTAATGACTTTATTAAAACCCATTCACTGCCAGTCATTATAGAAATTTTTTACATTTCCAATACTCACGTGATATTATATTCAATAATTATATATAAACCGAATCTACCAAATAACAGAATAGACTCCCTACTTTTTGTCCCGTCCCGTTCTTTTATAATTGACAGCAGAAAAATGTAGGTTTGCCAAAATACAGCCATTTCTCCCATGGACTCTGAAACTGTGTTTATTTCCTATAAAATGGGGCAATGATGTCATCTACCGGTGGTTGGGCATCAGTAAAGTTGTTTCCAAGTTTGATATTTACAGTGGAGCATGCTCAGATTCGCCCCCATTTAGCACCGCTCTAAAAAATACAATTGACAAGTATACTTGTCAAAGGCAGTGAATGAGTTAAAAATAAAAATTAAGAAATAATGTATGTATATTTCATCAGTAAAAGTGTTCATAGCAATGATCTTTTTCTTCATTTTATATAATAATCTTATTAAATAATGGATTTAAAAAAATCCATTATTTGTCCACACAAACCTTCCCTAACAACATAATTTTTAAAATCAATGTTTTTTAACTAAGAAATGTGCATATGGATTTAGTAAGTGTTGACAGCACTTCACTTTTTCCAAATTGTATATTTTACAGTCTAATTCCAAATTGGATTTTTAAAAAATCCTCAAATTTCTACGTACAACACCCTTAACCTTTTTTTTTTTTTTTTTTAAATAAAAATGCTCACCATTTTCTTTGCTTTGATGTAAAGGGCATTATAAATAAAATATATTATTTATTTTATTATAATGACAATGATTTTTAATTATTGCAACAGTTATAAAACAATTAAAAAAAACACAAGAACTGTTTTCCATTTTATTCATGTTGTCATAACTGTATTTTCCCCACTTTTCTGTTCATTGTTCGTGTGGTATCAGGCTGCACATGCTGAGCGAGTTGGAGCACACGTTCACTGAGCTACAGAGGAGCGAGGGAGGCTCCTCCCCTGGCCTCAGACAGCTTCCCTCTCATTGGTCGGATCGGCTGGAGATGACCCAGAAATCCTTTCGGGCCAAAGAGCCCATCCTGGCCCTCCGCCGTGCCCTGCTGAGCCTGCAGTCAAAGTAATAACGCACAAACTGATATCACCTATCGATGCTACTTCGTGATAATTGAACACCTCGCTCAAGTAGGAACAAAAAAACGTCCGGTAAATGTGGTTATCTCATAGACCATTCTAGATGCTGTCACATGAACACAGTTGTAATAAAAAGCAGGCGAACGCTTTGGAATTACGATGTCTGGATTAATAATATTGATGATAATAATAATACCCCCCGAAATTACTACTTCCTATGTGCACAATTTGTGCAATATAACCTGTTTATGGTCTTTGCCATTTCCAGACCTACGAACCAGAAGCTGGTGGGCGAGTGCTGGCTCCAGAGCGCCCGGGTGGCCAGGAAGGCCGGACATCACCAAACGGCCTTCAACGCGCTCCTGAACGCTGAGAACACGCACCTGGCCGAGCTGCTCACCGAGAAGGCCAAGTGGCTTTGGTCCAAGGTAGGAAGGATGTCAGCGTATATTCCAGAACCACTCACAAAAGTTGAAAATATAGAAAGACCATGTGATCCGGCAGAGTAAAATGTACTTTTCTTGATGTTGATAAAAAATAAAAAAAAATAAAAAAAGTAAACCTCGTGATAATCGGTTGAAAAATGAGCAAGTTAGGACTTAATTTCAATGTAAATGCATTGCCTTTAGTGGGAAATTAGCCCCTACCAATATGGCCGCCACATAAGCTCGCCGTTAACCAGGCTGCTGCAGTCCATTGTCGTATATTTGTGTTTTTTTTACACATTACGCTACGTAAACGAAGGGCAATAGACCATTAAACTTTAGCAGAGCAATTGTTGCGAAATAGAAATATTTGTAAAAATATGAAATAATATTTTAACTCATTAGCTCCCAAAAACGTATAAATACGTCATATTTTAAATGTTTTAATTGTCCCAAAGACGTATTTATACGTTTTTTATTGTTTTGTTTTTTTTATGCCAGAGCATAGAGAAGGCTTTGATGCAGTCTCTCGACTGCAGAAAATGGTTGAGTGGCAGCAGAGTATAAGAGATCAACCAGGCCATGTTAAAACAAGCTGATTTCCCCACAGTTCGAAGCAGCATTGTGAAAACCGATGAGACGTAGCTATGTTCTATTGCTAATTGCTGCACAGCCGAAACAGATAGGAACATACTTTTTTTTTCCCTGATAAAAGAAGAGACTCTAATCTCTCTTTTGGTAGGTTCCATATTTTTATAGCAATAGAACATTAATATTTCGCGGGCCTTGAAAAATCAGTCAAAATCCAGGAAAACACCTTAAAGTGAAAATGGTTGGGAGTGAATGAGTTAATTAGTGCTGTCAAAGTTAAAGCATTAACTAATTAATTAATCACAAAAAATTATCGCATTAATCATTGTATTACCACAGATTAATCACACTATTAATTTTGACCGCAGCTGATTCTTTTTAAGCCGACAGTGAATGGTTACATTAAAGGTAGCTGTTGGAGTTTGAGCAAGTAAAGCATTTAATAAATGTTTACATATGCCGTAGGTCATTTTTTTTTTCCCATTTTAAATTATGTAAATAATTAATTGATTAGAAAAAGCAGGATGAGCGTGTGCAGCGGATATAAATTTTTGAAGATGTCCTCATAGCATTAAATGTTGAAAAAATTAACACATAACAGGTGCGCTTCAAATTTAGCGGGCAAAATATCTTGGGGAAAAAAAGCCTTTTTAAGTCAGTGATTAATCATGATTAATCAAAATTCTAAGATGTGATTAATCTGATTTAAAAAATGTAATCGTTTGACAGCTCTAGTTTTTTTTTTTTTTTTTTAATTCTTTATTTGTAACTTTACAGACTTTAACAGATGGGTACAATTCACACATGCAAGAATATGCATATCATCATTCATCTCTCTAGAAAAACAAACAAGTCCCATCTAAAAATAAAACAACAACAACTACCAAAAAATAAAAATAAAATAAAATACTAAACAATATAACCAATATAGCATCAAGAACATCAGGGAGTGACCATAAATATTTTCCAGATTATCCTAGTTTAGAATTAAAGTGGGATTTTTTATTTTAATGTACCGTAACCATTTTTCCCAACATTTCTCAAACCAACCATGGTTCTGATTCACAATTGATGTTAATCTTTCCATTTCGTAAATATTTGTTACTATAGCCCACCATGTTGACATATCAGGGATATCCGGTGATAACCATTTTTTCTTTATCCTTTTTTTTGCTTGCAATCAATAAAGTACCTAGTAAATATTTATCTTTTCTACTCCAATCCTGAAATAGACATCCAAAATACACAGTCTTCATTCCAAATGGAAAGACACAATCAAAAATGTCTTGTAGTGCACCATGAATTTCCTTCCAGTAGTGTCTAATGAGTGGACAGTCCCATAGTATATGAAAATGATTTGCTCGTTGAGCTCCACACTTTCTCCAACACGTAGAAGGGGATCCATCGTAGTGTGTAGTCTGACATGGTGTGATAAAGTACCTTATTAGAGTTTTCCATCCAAATTCTTTCCATTTGTAGGAGTTGGTTGATTTCCACACAAGCTTCCATGTTGTAGTCCATTCCTCTTCTGATATGCTTATTCCCGTGTCTTTCTCCCACTTTGTTCTCACATGTTTAGTTAAATGTGTATTATGACTTGTTAGCCATCTGTACCAGAAGGAAATAAGCTTAGTATTTGTCTTTCCATTGTAAGAATTTCTAAATAGTTGCAATAAATCCTTATTAATCTCAGGAATCACAGTGACATTTTTGTCTATATAGTGACGTAATTGCAAATATCGATAAAAATCCTGCCTTTCCAAAGAATATTTATGTGCAATTGTCTCAAAACTGACCACTTTCCCATCCTGAATCAATTTACTCAAAGTTGTTATCCCTTTATGAGTCCAGGTTTTAAAACGGGTATCCATTTTGTTTGGTAAAAAATCAGAGTCATAGGCAAACCATTTTGACATTACAATATCTTTTTTCAAATTATACTCCTTTACTATGCCTTTCCAAATGGTAAGAGTGCATTGCACCCATGGGTTTTCTACTCTGTCAATGTAGTATTGAATGTTTGCATCAGCCAGAGTTGCCTGTATTGGGAGAGGAAGGATTTTCTCTTCAATATTTTTCCACTGTGAGTCATAGGATGCATCACACCAGTTCATCAACACCTTCATCTGTGCCGCCCTATAATAGTTCTTCAAAGATGGGAGGCCCCATCCTCCCTTCTCTTTTGCTAATTGCAAAGTCTTAAAAGACACCCTCGATTTTTTCCCCTGCCATACATATCTTGATATCATTTTGTCCCATTCGTTAAATCGGTTTTGAGACAGCTCTAGTTTTAATATATTTTATAGCTATATACTTGCATTTGTATAATTTTGATAACTATTTTAAATGCTTATTTTCTACATTTAAATAAATTATAATGACCAAATACAACAAAAATTTTGAAGAAACGTTTTGTTTTTTGTTTTTTTTCTGCTTGCATTTGCGCCGGGCGGCCAGGGCGACGTCCACCAGGCGCTGATGGTGCTGCAGAAGGGCGTGGCCCAGTGCTTCCCCAACGAGGAGCCCCCGTCGGACCCTCACGACCTGCAGACCAAAGGCCGAGCCATGCTGCTGGTGGGCCGCTTCATGGAGGAGACGGCCAACTTTGAGTCCAACGCCGTCATGAAAACGTACAAGGTTGTCATTTACAGAAGAGTACAAGGCGCAAGAGTCCGACCAGCTTTTAGTGATGCCTTTTGTTTATTTATTTTTTGTCAAGGATGTGACCAACCTTCTACCTGAGTGGGAGGATGGCAACTTCTACCTGGCAAAGTACTACGACAAAGTCATGCCAATGGTGACCGACAACAAGATGGAGAAGCAAGGGAACCTCATCAGATACATTGTCACCTATTTTGGAAAGTAAGATCTACTTTGTACAAAAAAAAAAAAAAAGTATTAAAAGGAAAACTAGAGATCTTGACAACTTGTTTATTTTGATCCAGAGCGCTGCAGTATGGGAACCAGTACATCTACCAGGCTATGCCCCGTATGCTCTCCCTCTGGTTGGACTTTGGAGCCAAAGTGTGCGAGTGTGAGAAAGGTACGTTGGCCAATCGTTTCAGATACATGTGTGCATTATTGTCGTTTGTATATTTCACAGTAGGACCGGGCGATTAATCCATTTTATCAATTGATAGACTTTATTTGCAAAGAGAACAGTGAAAAAATATTTGAGTCAATTGTCCCGAGCGTGTCGTGGTGTTCCGTAATTTCCCTGTATTCCTCTTTTGAAGCCGGGAGAGCCGACCGGCAGATGCGTCAGGAGCTGTCCAAGATCAACGCGATGATGAGCGAGCACTGTGACAACCTGGCTCCCTACCAGTTCCTCACCGCCTTCTCGCAGCTCATCTCCCGCGTGTGCCACTCCAACGACGACGTCTTCACCGTCCTCATGGCCATCGTGGCCAAAGTCTTCTTGGCGTACCCGCAACAGGCCATGTGGCTCATGACGGCCGTGTCCAAGGTACGTTTGAGTTTAATAGATGCTTAAGAGTTAGTGTATATATAAAATTATATAATGGTGTATATTAAAAAAAACACGTTTTGTGCTCGTGCTAAAGGGCTTTCCCATATGGCAGTGGTGCTTTAGCACCACCTAGTGGCTTCTTGGTGCCGAGCAGGGTTAAAATAGTTTTTTCATTATAGCTATTTTTTTTTTATTTTGTTTTGACTTGTCAGATTCCAATGTTACTTCAGTATAGCTAGGAAAGACCAATTTTAACAACCGTTGTCAGCTTCAATGTTAGCATAAAAAGTTAGCTTAGCCTTCAGTATTATTATTTAATGTTAGATTCCAATGTTGCCTCTAATGTTAGCCTCAACTTCTGCTTCCTAAGTCAGCTTCCAATGTTACTTCTAATGATATAGCTTCAAAAGGGTAACTTTAGTGACCATTGTTAGCTTCAAGGTTAGCCTAAAAGGTTAGCTTCAGCATTATTGTTTAATGTTAGATTCCATGTTGCCTCGAACGTGAGCCCCAACTTCTGCTTCCTAAGTCAGCTTCCAATGTTACGTCTAATGGCTTAGCTTAACTCTTTGACTGCCAAAGACGTTTCATGATGATTAGTAAAATTCCAATGAATGGAATGCGATCTTTCATTTGGTAGCCACTTTGTATATGTAGTAAAGGCAAACAATATTCTTTTTGCCTTGAAAGATGAGTTAAAATGCTCAAAAGCGGCTGGCACTGTGGATTTTTTTGTTTTGTTTTTATAACGCCTGGCAGTCAAAGAGTTTTAAAAAGAGTAACTTTAGCTACCATTTTTAGCTTCAAGGTTAGCTTAAAAAGTTAGCTTCAGCATTATTATTTAATGTTAGATTCCAATGTCGCCTCCAATATTAGCATCAACATCTGCTTCCTAAATCAGATTCCAATGTTACTTCTAATGGTATAGCTTAAAAAGAGTAACTTTAGCGACTATTGTTAGCTTAAAGGTTAGCTTAAAAAGTTAGCTTCAGCATTATTATTAGATTCCAATGTTGCCTCGAATGTTAGCCTCAACTTCTGCTTCCTAAGTCAGATTCCACTGTTACTCCTAATGGTATAAGTTTAAAGAGAGTATCTTTAGCAACCATTGTTAGCTACAATGTTAGCTTAGTTAAAAAGTTAACTTCAGCATTATCGTCCAAAGTTAGATTCCAGTCCATTATTTCCTCTGTTAGCTTTGTACATTATATGCTAACGTTCCCGCTAATGTTAGCTTCAAAATTAGCGACGCGTCCAGACTAAATTTCAATTATTTGCGTGTCATTGAACGCTACCGCTAACTTTACAGTGAAGGAAGATCTTTAGCTTTCAACAGGAAGAGCACATAAACAATTTCCGCCAATGATTTTAGTTTTGCTCTCCAGAAAAATTGACATGTTTGTGAATGTCATCTGTATTCTACTGCATGCTGATGGTTGATGAAGATTTTCTTGCCCCATCTCCCTCAGTCGTCCTATCCCACCCGCATGAACCGCTGCAATCAGATCCTGAAAAAAGCCATCAGCCTCAAGCAATCTCTGGACAAGTTTGTCAGCGACGCCAACAGGCTCACCGACAAGCTGGTGGAGCTCTGCAACAAGCAGGTGAGTCATCATTTTCACAGGAAATTACAATGGTACCTGGACTTAATATACAAGTGCCTCAACAACTCTTAATGTATGTATTCCAAGTTGGTAATATTGACTATTTGGCGCCATGTTGTCGGTGTACGCAGTGCTCAAAATAAAACTCGGAATGAATCAATTTGATTTGTTTTCTCTTAGGTGAATAACGACAGCAGCAAGTTTAGCATGAGCGTCCACTTCAAGCATCTGAAGCGTCTGGTGGAGGAGCCCACCTTCAGCCAGATCCTCATCCCGCTGCAGTCCGTGCTCATTCCCACGCTGCCCTACACCGGCGGGGCCAACACCAGCCACGACGCCTTTCCGGGACACTGGGTCTACCTGGACAGCTTCGAAGACCAAGTAAGGTGTTGGAAGACAAGGCTGGATTATTCATCTTTGAGTTTATCTGTTAGGTCAATGTGTTGTTTGTTGTTGTTGTTGTTCTTTAGTGGCTACTTTAGGGCTGTCACAAACCATTTTACTTGTCGACCAGTTACCGAAAGTAGTGGCAACTACTTTAGTCAACTAACTGACAAGTGTGACTAACACATTAAGTCAAATCATTTGTCGTACTTTTATATGAGTTATGTGAATAATAATTGAAGTTGAAATTAAAATGAATGGTGTTCTGTTTGCCTAGGTGGAGATCTTGGCCTCCTTGCAGAAGCCCAAGAAGATCAGTCTGAGGGGGTCAGACGGGCGCAGCTACACCATGATGTGCAAGCCCAAAGACGACCTGCGGAAGGACTGCAGGCTCATGGAGTTCAATTGCCTCATTAACAAGGTGCTCATAATTACGTGCCGCACCCTGTGCATTGTGGCAAGTGCAGTTTAACTCATTTGCTCCCAGCCATTTTCACAGAAGCAATCCCGTTCGCTCCCGGCTGTTTTACTGGATTTTGACTGATTTTGCAAGGCCGACAGAATAGTGATTTATTGCTATGAAAACATGGAACCTATCAAAAGAAAGATTAAAGTCTCTTCTTTCATAAAGACAAAAAAAGTATATTTCTATCAGTTTCTGTTTTGCAGCAATTAACATTAGAATATAGCTAAGATTAATCAATTTTCGCAAATCCATTTAGAATTGTAATTGAGCTTTTTTTTCAACATGGCCCTGGTTGATCTACTTTGCTATGCTGCCACCTGCTGGCCGTTTATGTAATAACTACCATTTCTTCAACTATTCTTTGCAGTTGTGAGGCTGCATCAAAGCCTTCTGTATGCTCTAGCTTAAAAAAAACAAAAAACAAAAAAAAAAACAACAACGTATAATATACGTCTTTGGGACACTTAAAACATAAAAAAAAAATAATAATATATATATATATATATATATATATATATATAAGTTATTGGGAGCAAATGAGTTAATATCAGGTGTCTACTAGAGGGTGTTTTATTATATTGTGCATTTTTCTAACAACATTAAAGAATATTATATACTGTTTTTGTTTTCCCCACTGGCAAGTTAGGGGTTATGGAGGACCAAAACTGCCATTAATTAATTAATTAAAGTGAAAATAAAAAATATAATTCAAAAATTAAATACAACAAATAAATATAATATAATATAATATAATATAATATAATATAATATAATGGATGACTATCTTGTCCACTGTCACCACGACTTCCACATTTAGTTTTAACCACATTTATTTTTATATTTATCTCTTGAATCTCATTTATTTTTTTATTTATTTTTTACTTTTATTTATGGATATTGTTGTTTGTATTTCCATTTATATGCAGGACTGTCTCAGAAAATTAGAATATTGTGATAAAGTCCTTTATTTTCTGTAATGCAATTAAAAAAAAAAAAAAGTCATACATTCTGAATTCACTTGGTAACACTTGCAGGTGTTTCGAGTTAATTAGACGATTCAAGTTGAATAGCCTACTAGTATACTTTTTCATGATATTCTAATATTTTGAGATAGATTATTTGAGTTTTGTTTAAGCTGTAAGCCATAATCAGCAATATTAAAATAATAAAAGGCTTGCAATATTTCAGTTGATTTGTAATGAATCCAGAATGTATGACATTTTTGTTTTTTTAATTGTATTACAGAAAATAAAGAACTTTATCACAATATTCTAATTTTCTGAGACAGTCCTGTGTATTGTTTTGTATTTAATGTTTTAATTATATTTTTATATGTGTTTTAATTTTCACTTTTTATTTATTGATTGATTTTTTTGTATTTTTTTAAATTAATTTATTCATTCATTTATTTATTTTTAATGTTGGCAGTTTTGGTCCTCCATTAGGGTACTTTATTTACTCAAATAAATAATATGTGTATGCATAGTGCTTGCGCAAGGATGCGGAGTCCCGGCGCCGGGAGCTGCACATCCGCACCTACGCCGTCATCCCGCTCAACGAGGAGTGCGGCATCATCGAGTGGGTCAACAACACGGCGGGGCTCCGGCACATCCTCACCAGGCTGTACAAGGAGAGAGGTATGCCCAACGCCACCATGTCAGCTTTTACGGATGTCAGCCGGGCAGCCAAGCACTGAGCCGTGGCGTCGGCGTTCCTTTCAGGCATCTACTTGTCGGGCAAGGAGTTGAAGAAGATGATCCTGCCCAAGACCACCCCTTTGGAAGAGCGGCTCCGGATGCACAAGGAGGTGCTGTGCGCCCGTCACCCGCCCGTCTTCTACCAGTGGTTCCTGCGCAACTTCCCCGACCCCACGTCGTGGTACGGTGCAAACGCTTATGTGTATCCTGATGACATGATTTTAAAAATGACAAGTACAGTAAACCCACCAACGTCACGGGTTCCAAGTTTGCAGTCCCACTATTTGGCAGAATTGTTTTTTTTCCCCGTTTATTTTTACAACTATTTTATTCTGCATCCTGTTTATGTTGGGTGTAATTCCACTGTTGACCACAAGAAGGTAGGACACTATTTAGTTTGCCACAGTGCAAATTAGAAAGAATGAAAACAGGAAGTCTTTCAGTTCAGCCAGTTTTTGCTAAAGTGATACTTAGACTTAGACTTGACTTTATTGATCCCTTTGGGATGGCTTCCTCTGGGAAATTGAGCCATGATTGGTCGTTACCTACTTCCTCAGCACCGGTGATGTCACCATCAGTCGACAGCAAGTACAAAAATTACTCTTTAATGGTATAATTGTACATAAAAAATAATGAAGTTATCAAATTCATTCTGGACAAAATGTTAACTTTTCACTTGTGAAACTTGTTCAATGAGTCAAGTTATCCCTTTAAAAGATGATTGAATTTTAACTCGAGTCTTTCTTAACGGGCTTGGAGATATGATCTTAAAATAGAATTATGTTTCCAATTTTTATGGATTTTTTGTCCCCCTTTGCTCGTAGAAAAATTACAATGATATCTAAACAAGCATAGCTTTGTTTTGGGTTTTTTTCATTTATTTTTAATTTTTTTTAATTTGGGAGGACAAACCCCTTTTTTGTGTAAAATACATATTGGAGGTTCCTTAGTGTTATTGAAAACTGTTGTTTTAATTGTTTTGCATTTATTTTGTTTTGGTTTTTTTCCCCCTCAATGCATTTCAATGGGTGTCAGTAATTCACAGATTTTCACTATCCACTGTTGTTAGCACGGGGGTTCACTGTAATATGTTTTTATTTATTTGATTGCTTATTCTTGTTTGTTTTTTTTTGCGTCTGCAGGTACAGCAGTCGCTCGGCTTACTGCCGCTCCACAGCCGTCATGTCCATGGTGGGCTACATCCTCGGCCTGGGGGACCGCCACGGCGAGAACATCCTCTTTGATTCCTTCACGGGGGAGTGTGTGCACGTGGACTTCAACTGCCTCTTTAATAAGGTTTGCCCGTTTATGGCCAACTTACTCCGCGGAACAAGCTCGGAACTCCATTTGCGATAGTATCAAATCAATTTGTTTCCATTTAAATGAATTTATCTGTTCAAGCCTCAACAAAAACACACTTTTTTTTTTCATGTGTACTATCGGCCAGCTGATTAATCATATGGGCCCTAATATTTACCCTACACGTATACAATCTCTCCCATCTAGGGGGAGACGTTCGACGTCCCCGAGGTGGTCCCGTTCCGTCTGACCCAGAACATGGTGCACGCCATGGGGCCCATGGGCATCGAGGGTCTCTTCAGGCAGGCTTGCGAAGTCACGCTGAGGCTGATGAGGGACGAGAGGGAGCCACTCATGAGGTTACCTGATGAATGTCAAATTGATGCCTTGCAGCATGCGTAGGCAACAAGTGGGCCATATTAGCATGCAATATGGCCCACCAATTTTTTTGGGTGGGGGGAACGATCTCAGGAACTGTTAGGAATAGGCCAAAAATACTTAACCCACAAATACTGATAAATCAATATAAATATCTCAATAAATGCAATGTAGCTTACTATCATATCATAATATGGACAAACTTCCAGACTTGCTTATGTAAATTGAATGTTCTCTGAATAATTATTTTATGTTTATTTTTATCTTCACTGCTGCAAATTGGGGAGACGTTGAAGTGATTTTCATTGTTCCTATAACAGTGACAATAAAGCTATATAAAAATATAATATATAAATATAATGAATGAATAATAAATAATAGGGGTGTTAAAAAAAATCGATTCGGCGATATATCGCGATACTACAACGCGCGATTCTCGAATCGATTCAATTAAAAAAAAATCTTCTTTTTTTATTTTATTTTTTTTTATTTTTTATTTTTTAAGAGCTCAGAATTGTTCATTCGGTAGTCTTACCGATTCAACGTCTTATCATCAATGCCTTTTTTTGTGTGTGTGTGTGTGTGTGAATCGATTTTTAAACTTCCATTTTTAATGGAAATATATTCAACAAAACGTCTGACTTCGGGTTAGGATTCACACCTTGAGCATGGAAGAATGTTATATGAACGGAACATTAAGCCTTAATATTTTATTTTAATGCTGTTCAAACATGAAACAGATTACAACCTCTATAAGACTGAAATTTCAGATAAATAAATAATACATTTTCATATAAATCTTACACTCTACAAGCTTACTGATTAGTATTTTCTAAATATGAATGAAAAAAAATCGCAACAATCGACTTATAAATTCGTATCGGGATTAATCGGTATCGAATCGTGACCTGTGAATCGTGATACGAATCGAATCGTCAGGTACTAGGCAATTCACACCCCTAATAAATAAATAATATACATGTTCGAAATAATAAAAAAAAAAAAAAAAACAAATATATATATATATATATATATATATATATATATATATATATATATATATATATATATATAAATATGTGGATACATTGTTTTGAAATTATACATACATTATAAAAATAAAATTACAAGAATGAAAATCTGCAAGAGTCGAGGCACGCGTTTCGACTCACTGAGTCTTTGTCAGGGCTAATATATTATTTTTTTTAATATGAATAAAATACTGTGTAATATATTAAAAAAAATACGTTTTACATATGAAACTGTTGAAGAATTTCTAACATTTTTGTATCAAAAATATTATTGAAAATATTTTTCAAAAGAAAATTCTTATGTAAAATGGTTGAATGGATTTTACATGAAAATTGGTATGGAATATGAAATAAAGCATTTTGTGATTTTTTTTTTTTAAATACAGACCCTTTTTTTTTTTACCAATATAAAAATGTTTTTTACACTATAGAAATATTTTTGTAATTATGAAAACATTTTTGTAAATGTAAAAATGTTTAAACAATATTTTTGAAGTAGTGTATATATTAGATAAAAATTAGGGCTGTCAAAGTTAAAGCGTTAATAGATTAATTAATCACAGAAAAATGTCGCATTAATCACGTATTAACGCATATTAATCGCACTATTTTTTTCGAGTGCACTTGAGCCTTGAACGTAACCGCGGATGGTTACATTGAAGGCTGCGCAGGTCAGTGATGAGGTCAATTAACGGCATTTCCTACGCCTGTTATTCCAAGATGAGCCGGGTGGTAAATTTCGCTTTATAAAGCACCCCAACGGGACTTTAGATAAAACAAAAATAATTTGTGTTTGATTAATTAATAATTGCTGAATTGCACCCAATTGATATGATGCTGTTACGTTTTGAGCAATACAACGCGTGCATGCAATTGCGTATATGTATTTAATCAATGTTTGCAAATGACATTCAGATAATAAAATGCGTTAATGTCAAAATATTACGGTGTTTTATATTTTATATTACACGAATACGCAAGTAATTTAGCTGATTAATCGCGATTAATCAAAATTAATAAGTGTGATTAATAAGATTAAAAATTTTAATCGTTTGACAGCACTACTAAAAATATATGTATACTTGTATAGAAAATATACACTTTTTTTTCAGTAAAAAAGTAAAAAAAAAAAAAAAATCTCATAAACTTTGTAACAATTATTCGGAAAAAGATTCTCTAATCTTACAGAAATTATTCCTCAAAGGTCTGCTAATGCAATACTGTACACATATAATGCACATTTTCTAACCTTGAATGCACTACAGAAAAAAAATAGTTGTTGTTGTTTTTGTTGTTGTTGTTTTTTTTTTAAATTCTTCTTTCTTTCCCAGTGTCCTGAAGACCTTCCTTCATGACCCCCTGGTAGAGTGGAGCAAACAAGGCAAAGGACTTTGCAGAATCCAGGCCAACGAAACCGGAGAAATCGTCAATGAAAAGGTGTGCAGAATCGAACCTTTTCACATTCTCTCAACTAGCCCACAACTGATTGATTCATCGGCTGACTCTGATGTAATTGGCTGCTAATAGCTTGGCCATTTTGTTGTTTTGATTTTTTTTTTTTTTTTTTACACATGGACACATTGCAAGTTACAACATAAGACAAAGCTAATGAATAAGAATAATATTAATTTCTGCGAGATACTCACTCGTCTCCTTCAACCGCCAGGCCAAAACGCACGTGTGCGACATCGAGCAGCGTCTCCAGGGTGTGATCAAGAGCCGCAACAAAGTTCTGGGACTTCCTCTGTCCATCGAGGGCCACGTGCACTACCTGATTCAGGAGGCCACGGACGACAAGCTGCTGTGTCTTATGTATGTGGGCTGGGGCCCCTACCTGTAAAAAAAAAAAAAAAAAAGGGCACTTTGATTCCTCTACTTGCGTTCATGTTCACAAGCCTCAGTTAACGAGTTGTGGTTAGTTCCTGTTTTTTTGGAAAAATTACATTTATGTACATGTTCTTGTTTCCGGCGCCACTTTGTGTGTGTCGGGTCACTTTAAGTTCAATGACACTGGGCCGACCGGGCCAGTATACATTTCAGAAATAAATACGATGAAATCAAAACGTTCTTGCTTTTTTTTTTTTTAATAGTAAATATTAAAATTTTTAGTTTTATTCACTTCAATTTATCAATCAGATTAGTGATAGACCGATATGGTTTTTTCAAGGCCGATACCGATACAGATTATTTGTAGTCAAGTCGGCCGATAACCGATATTTCAAGCCGATATTCATTTGCAGTAAAATGGGGAGGGGGGGGGGGGGGAATTCTTTCAAACTATATATAATTTCTCACTGAGTAACAAATTCATGTGAATGTAGCTCATTTGGGGTTTTTGTTAGGGTTCGTAAAAACGTTTCAAAAAGATTTTTGCGGTGAAAAATTGTGTGAATATGTTCCAAATATGTTTACGACAAATAAAAACTGACTGCGAACATCTTACAAATCCTGATGAAAACCCCAAATTCGCTACGTTCGCAAGTATCCCCTGCTCAGTGAGCTTTATCGGCCTTCAGATTCAAAACATGGCCGATGCCGATATTTGTCAAAATGCCAAATATCGGCGCCGATAATCGGCCGGGGCCGATTATCGGTCTATCCCTAATCAGAATTGATCCTTTCGCTGCCCTGCGCACATAAGATTTCACTCATTTTTAATTTAATTAATGCAATTATAATGAGCAATTTATTTAGTCAAATAAATGTATTTTATATCTAAAATTGTTCCAAATCAATGATCAACTTGATATAAAATAAAAATTGTAATTAATGCTGGAGGGCCCACAATGACGAATGTGGCATCCCATATGTGGCCCGCGAGCCAGGCTGTTCTAATCCCTTCAACCTTCTTACGGGAGTCACACTGTCACCTGCTCTCTTTAATCCCCCGACAAGCTGTAGCAGGATTTTGCCACAGAAGATCTGACAGAATTTGTTGTCTTTTTTTTTTATTTTTTTTATTATTATTATTTTTATTTGAAGCCAATTTCATTTTTGGAGCTAGTCATGACTTTTCAAACTCAGAAAGTGACTGTTTTTTTTGTTTTTGTTTTTTTTTTTTGTTACTTTTTTACCTATGTGAATGCGTGGCTCCTGCTGCAGCACTATTTTTATTTTAAGAAATGTCCTCACCCTTTTGTTTATAGAAGAAACAAAAACAAGTTACAATATTCAAAACGATTTGCATGTAATAAGCCCCACGTCAACGAGTAGCTTGGCATTCCAGAGACAAAACTATTATATACATTAACGTTGTGGACTATAAACATTCAAAACTCAATTGTTGTTTTTTTGTAGTAAGTCCCTGGTTGTGGACAAACTTCCGTTTTCACTTTTATTTTGGTGCTCCATACCGGAACTTCACGGGCCGATTTTAACAATCACCTCTGGTGTTTCAGAAACGTCTATCAACCGCAACGAAAGCTTCAAATTTAAATATTTAACATTATTCTTCACACATATTTTTATTTGTAGACCATTCTTTTGCGACCTCACTGAAGGAGTGTAACGAAACCGAAGGCTAAACGGACAAAAACAACACGACGACATCATCTTGTGTCAACTCGTCACTAGCTAATCTTGACCCAAATGAACATGGCGGGGTCAGCGGGTGGCCCGCGGTCACTCACCCCGCTTACCTAGCTCGGTTGCCGGAGAGAGAGGAGGACACTTCGGCTCTGCTTCTGAACATCGCGTACCAGTGTACCGCGCTCCTCTCGACCTTGGTGACCGACGTCGTCATGGACTTGACGCGGTTGGCTGCCGACGCCGGCCAGTTCATCAACCGGGCAGTCCAGGTAAAAATAACACAATTAATATGAATAAATGAATGAAAAAAACAAAGCAAAACGTGAAAATGGCCCCAGCTAACGTCCTTTTTTTTGTTTTGGTTAAACTGCGTGTTCAGTTTCCATGCATGCATTTGTTTTGGTTTAATTTGGACCCGTGTCAAGAATATCTTCATGATAATTGTCTAGTCTCGATCAAATTATTAACAACACATCCTTCCAAAACGTTTTAATTGCCTGTGTGACATTAATGAATTGATAATTAATCAACGTTTTGAAGAAAAGGCTATTTGTATTGTTTGTTAATCACGTATTCTCAATTTTTATTTATTTATTTATTTTTTATTTATTTTTTTTAAATCTCACCCTTCAAAGACCAACAGGTGCATGTTTCTGTGGAAAGTGTATACACATTTTTCACTGTCCATCCATTTTCTTTACCGCTTACTCCTCACAATGGTCTTAGGGGGTGGGTGGGGGTGGTGCTGGAGCCTATCCCAGCTGGCTTCAGGCAGTAGGCGGGGTACACCCTGAACTGGTCGCCATCCAATCACAGTTTTCACTGTCCTATGTTAAAAAAATAAATAAATACACACACTCATGGCATTCAAAGTTTCTAGAGTCCTACCACCAAGCCTACTACATTTTCCGATGATTTAACACACATTGGTTAATCTAAAATCCATTTTAGAAGAGCACGAGACAGATTAAATTTGAACTGGAAACGCCTCATTTTTATCATCAAATTTCAAGACATTTAGGACATTTTTATTGCTGTCAAAATGGATCAAATTTGAGCCAAAAGTGAACTTTATTTATATAGCACCTTATCATAAGACTGCAACTCAAAGTGCTTTACCAAGAAAACAACATAATGCACTATAAAGTCCACCGATAAGACCTGATAACATGATGTGTCGTCATGTGACTTCTAGTACACGGGGGAGAGTCTTGGCCAGGCCGACAAGACCGACTTAGACCCCGGCCTGGAGGAGCTCCTTACCCGGGTGGATGCCACCAAGACTTGGACGGACCTCATCGTCTCGCAGACGGAGGCCATGCTGCAGCCCAGTACAAGTCAGTAATATAATGAATGGCGACTTATGAGGTTTTATCATCCATCTATCAAACGTCAGGGGAATGTGCCACATAAAATGTCAGCGTCCTTGGATGGCTGAAATATACCTGTGTAAATATTCCATCAATCCAATATGAATTAGAATACTGTGTTTAGACTAGTTTGAAAAGTTGCTGAATATTTTGTAAGTTGGCAGCATTGACTGCTTTTGTAATCTAGCTTGTCACTGAAACCATTTTTTTTTTTCCTAATGTACTTTTTATTTTGTGCCGAGCAGCAGCACGGCTGGAAGAGCGACTGTACGAACACCTGGACTGGCCCGCCCCCTCTCGACCTCGCGCTCAAGAGCTCCTGGGTGACCAGATGATTCAGGCCGGGTTGGAGATGGGAACCAACAGCCATTACGGTGAGTTCCCCCTCGTCGCCATCCTAATAATCTGAATGTTGTCATCACCGTGGCGGGGCGGGGATGTGTTGTTGTATTCAGGAACATCGCTGCTGAGGTGCGGCGAGGCTCAGAAGCAGCTCGGCGAGGCCCAGAGGAAGTTTGCCCAAAGCGCCAACATCCATTTTCTTAGTCCTCTGCGACGTTTCGGCGCGTATGAATACAGAACAATGCAGGTACCGCCACCAATTTTTAACACCTTTAACCCAAATTTAAAATGAGAGCGGTCCAAATCGGCCCGGATTGTCCATATGCGTGGTCCCCCGTTGGTGTCATAATACATCGTTTGTGTTCAGGAGGAGCGCAGGATGTTGCTGAACAAGCGTCTGGACATGGACATAGCCAAGAGCAGACTGAGGAAAGCTCACGAGGCCGAACAAGAGTCCAGGGTGAGCAGGATATGAAAAGAGAAATAAAAGCTGAAGTGATAAAGCCGCAGATTTACTTGAAAGTCTCCCCATGGCTGCTTCAGGACCTGAACGCAAACCCGATGGAGGACGACTACTTCTCGTCTCACGTGTCCTACATGCTCAGATTCATGCGCGTTCGCTGGATGAAGGTGAGTCGGCACGCATCCACTCAAATGTCAAAGTGTCGCTGAGTCGTCTTTACTCTCAATCTCTCTTGTCCGACCAGATGTGGGCGCAGGAGATCTCTCAAGTGAGTGAGTAGAGTCGGCACACACTATGAACACAATTTTCTTTGCTGAACCATTTTCAGATCTCTCCAGAGATGCTCAATATTTTTATTTCATATCTTAGCTAACAGGATGGGCTTAGCATTGTTTTTTTCTTTTTTAATAAATTGGCATGCAAATTTCATGCACTGTGAATACTTTCAGTGGATCCAAACAGTATTTGCAGCGCTTCAGTTAAAAACAAAACAAAACAAACATTTAGTTTTAATATATTTTCAAAAATTTCAAATACTGTCATGACTGGGCCATGCAATGGTCATGTTTGGGTCATGACCGTGAGGTCAAGTGTCTGTTTTGAACTAATGTAACCATCATGTGTTTTCAACTGGAAAAACGTTATGTGATGACAGGAGCTATGTGATGACAAGAATCTTTAATCTCTTTACTTGTTCAACAGCCAATCAGATAATTCCATGTCAGTCCTGTCAGTCCTGTTACCCACATGTCTAGCCACAGCCAATCCGATCAATTCACTGTCTATTTAAACCAAATCGAGAAGTGTGTGTTCATCGGATTATTACATCTGTTCCTCTGTGCATCTCCACAGCCCAAGGGGGCTTGGCGTCTCGTGATTCTCGATGCACTCTCGTTGTTTCTCGTCTAGTCTAGTCCAGTTTGTTCTACGCCTCTTGATGTTATGCGAATAAAGTGTTAAATTCTTTGTGTCTGCGCTTTTGGGATCCAACCTCAGAACGTAACAAATACTCTATTCTCCCGCCTGATTAATCGGCTGGCCACTTCAATTGGCTATTAGCTCTTTTAAAATTGGCCATTTTGTGTTTTTTGTGGTAGGGGCTATTGTTTGTATTGAGGGGCAATTATTATTGTCTTTAAGCAAAGATAACGTTCAAATATCCCCGCCAATAAAAAAAGAATTCACCAAAAACGATTTTTCTGACTTTTCTCTCAAAGTTAAACAAATACTGAAACGCAAAGAGGGGGGGGGCTAAAAAAAACAAAAACAAAAAAACAAACAAAAAAAAGAATATAATATTATATTATACTGACACATATTGAAATCGCCATCAGCCTAAAAAAAAAAAAAAATCAATATAAGTCGGGCACTAGAAAACTTTTTTGTTGATGTTATGGGACATTGAGTATGGAATTTATGAAGGTTGAAAATGAATAACCATAATTCCATTTTGGAATAAAGCTGTAACATAATAAAATATGGAAAAAATGATGCACTGTGAATTCTCCCCTGATGCACTTTTAATTGAATTTGTTTTTAGGCGGAGATGGAGCTGAGGATCTGTGAGTCTTTGTTCCATCGGCAGTCGGAAGTCACGCGACAACTTCTGGGAGAAATTAGCAACACCCACGTACGTACTTTGTAAATCGTATTTCCAACCCTGCAGGATAGCGTATTTTCTGCCTCAGTGTTTTGAACACCAAACACGTGTTGCCCACAGACGCCATTTTGTGATGTTTTAGTGACCCATAGGTTGTTTGTTTTTTTGTCAGAACAAGCACATGCAGAGCCTGAGCGACTTTGTAGACGCGCAGACGTGTTACTACGCCCAATGCAAGCAACATGCCCTGGAGCTCCACAAGCAGCTGGCCAGGTTCCAAATGTCATATTACTTTGGTGTATTAGGGCAAATTCAAAAAACAAAACAAAACAGACATGCATTGTTTTAATGCATTTAATGTAACACTATGGTGCATTTTTTTTCCATCATTCAAAGTTTTTGACAGGTTTTATTATTAATATGTTTGCATTTTTTATCAAATTGGTTAGTGTTTAAAAATATTGTTTAAACATGTATTTTATTTAATCTTTTTTTGTGTATATTATTATACTGTCTCTACTAGTTTTTTAGTGTGTTTTTTTAGTATTAGCATTTTTGTCAATATAAATATTACAATTCCAATTATTATTATTTTTTATTATTATTTTTAAAGTATTATTAATTTCATTTTATGTAATGCATTTTTTAAGTTTTACTTTACATATATATTTACTTTTTAAATATATCCTGTCCACCTTTTTGTGTAATTATATATTTATTTTTATTTTATTTTTTTAACAAACATAATTGTATAACTGGTTATTGAATTCTATAGTTTGTAAAACTTTTTTTATTAATTTTTTAGTCTATTGTGAAAAAACATCTCTAATGAAAATTAAATTGCACTAATAAACTAACCACCAGAGGGTGCTAGAACTGCAGAAATAGAAATCAACCTAATTTTTATTATTTATTTATTTTTTTTACAGATGTTTTCCCTTTTAAAGATTGTGAACATAACGACGACGATATTGTGGCAGTTTTAATATCACAATATCACAATATTGCCCTTATCGTTACATCCCTACACAGCTTCAAAAAAAAATTGTATCTATTATTTTTTTTTTAGATGGCCTTGGTTAACTTTATGCTTTAACATCAAAATTGTGAACAGCCAAATGGTGTCCATTTTAACCGTTAAATGCCCTTGCAGCATCCCGGCCGTGTTGTGCTCCAACAAGTGGCAGTCGTCAATCGCCAACGGGGCGCCTCATTGTAATCATCCTTCTGCTGAGCAAACTCAAGTTTCTCCCACCTCCGCTGTTGTCGTCCACCACCTTCCGGAATTCGACCAAGACTCTTGGACGATTGGCGCGAACGCTAACAACAACAAAGACAACCAGGAGCCTGATCACGCCTTTCTATCGCAGCAAGTAATTCCTCCATCTTGTGAGTCCGTGTCTCCCAACTAATGAGGATGCTGCTCCCCCCGTCATGGCTAAAACAAGCGGCCGCCAGGTGAACTACTACTACTACAATTACTGCTACTATTATTACTACTAGCTACTTTAACTAATAGGCAGGGAGACGTGAACACTATATTGACCAGGGGTGGACAAACTATGGGGTCGCGGGGTCACATGATCCAGTACATTTCATAGCTATAACACCAAGCTGGCTACTTTAGATCCTTATGTTGTTGGATTGTGTAGGTGTACCTTATGAAGTGTCTGAATTCTAACCCAAAACGAGGGTTCGTACTCAGTTGAGCTCATTTCCACCCGTGTCACTCTATGTGCGTGCGTGTGTATGTGTTTCAAAGCCAAGTAAGGTGAAACAGGATCGTTACACACACAACACAGTGTCACCCCCTCAGTGGTCCCAATAGGTCAATTCAAGTTCCAGTGTTCACCTCCAGATGTTGTTCATTTTCCATTCACAGAGGCCATGTTATGTAGTGTGTATTGGGGGGGGCATGTAATGGAAACATATATATGATGTATATGATGACATCATCAGCATGTAAAGGACTGGAAGTGTATGTTTGTGTACGTGCTGCCAGTATGTGGTACAATGTAGCTGATGTCAGCGCTGGGCTGGCATGTGATTAATGTGGAAATAAATATGCAAACAGTGACATGGGGCTCCCAAAATGGAGATTTATTTTTTTTTTCCCCCCCCAGGACGTACAATGAAGGAATAACATTCAAAGTCGAGATCACAACCTCAAGTGTGATACTGCTTTTATACAAAAAACATAATTTCATAGTTAAATTTTAATATTTAGTTGACAAAACAAAAAGAAGTTATTATTAGTTAGTTGGTTTTTTTTCAATCAGATATTTCGCTCTGCTGTGTAAATAGCAACAAACCACAGCGTTAGCCGTTAGCATGACATGCTAGCTAAACTTGTCATCACTGGGAAAAACAATGAAACAAATTAAGCTTGTTTATTATTATTTATTTGCCCAATAATCAAAGAAATCGCATTCATTGAGGTGACGCATTTCTTCATTTTTGAAGAGGAGCAGCAGCAATTGGAGCATATGTCACATGTTGCTTTACATTTCCCAGTTGTGTGACATTTAATAGCAGTGTTTCCTGCAACTCAGCAAAAAAAAAAGCACAAGTCTCAACTAGAATTGTCCCTTGCGATTGGTCAACTATATTTCCTGCCCTCTTTTTTTTTTTTTTTTTTTTTCTAAGTTGTTTTAAAGTCATTCCATTAGCAGCTACAGGAAGTAGGAATAAAATATCTTGTGATGAGTGAATTACAGAAGAATAAATTGTATGATTAATGACTTTTTCCCCCCCCCCCCACTTTGCAAAAGTAGGAAAATGGTGCATTCTCGTCAGTCTCGGGGGCCGGATGCAAAAATTTCAAGTGTCACAAGGTACGTCCTCTTCCTCCTAACTGCTGTCGCTGATACTGCATCAGCAAAGTATTTTACATTTGTAAGATTAGTATTTAGCGTGTAAGGTCGTAAATCAACGGTTCAGTACGTACCATGGTTCATAATCCAGTACAGCAAGTGAACAGGATGCAAAAATATTCCAGTGCTTATCTGTTGTGTAAACAGGAACATATTAGTGGGGAAAGAAAAAGCAAAACTCCCACAAGTGAATTTTCCTGATGAAAGACTTCATCTTAAAAAATCTTACACGATGTAAAATAATTATTTCTTCATATACATAAATCACTTATGACAATTGGTTGTTGGAGAAGTGTGAATTTGAAAATTGAGGGGGAAAAAATTGTTTTAAAAATGTAAATATTGATAGGTATGTCTTGAACGTAGAAACCTCAACGCCTTACTGCTTCAATTTTTTGAGGAAAGGGCAACATTGTTTTGTTTTGTTTGTTAGGAAAGAAAACATCAATAATTTATCTTCAATTTAGGAACTAACATATTGCCGATATCTTCTGTTAAGGAAAGTGCCACATCAATAGCTTGTCTTCTTTTTTGGGAAAGTGAAACATTAATAATTTGTCTTTTTAGGGAAGCAAAACTGCAATATATTATTACATTTTTCACAAAGGATAAAGAATATATGCATGTGGGTATTTTTTTTTATTTTATTGTTAGTCTACATGTGTTGCTCCATGTTTGTGTTCAAATATCCGATCCTTTAAAAAAATTAAAAATAAAAATAAAAAAAAAATATTAAAAAAAAAACACCACCACTATGACTTATCTATCCTAATCATAATCCCATATATATATATATATATATATATATATATATATATATATATATATATATTAGGGGTGTCACGATTCGCCAACTCCACGATTCGATTTAAATTTCGATTTTGGGGTCACGATTCGATTTTTTTTTCGATTTTTTTTTTTTTTTTTTTTCTCCGCTCCCCCACTTTATAACACAGAGGCATATGCTTCTGTAGGCTAAGGCTAGTCTATGATCATTGGTTCTATTCATTGTACAGTAAATCTTATTTCAAAAGATCGGCTACATATAGGTGATGCAATTTCCATATTATTTTTGTGTAAATTTATGTAATATATGATAATTGACATTAGGCAGGAATGATCAAATTCAAAGAATTTATTTACAATATAAAGTTAACCGTCTTGTTCTTACTGAAGTGTAAAATAAAAAATAAAAAAACAAAAACAAAAAGTCACAGTGGGTGCCTGCCATCTATTGACTGTTTTTGGTTACAACAGTGTGCTGTGCGTTCCTCTTAAAATAATGTGCAATGTGCAACAACAACAAAAAATATATTGTATCCAAAGTCATGGAACAAATACAGCCTGAACAAACTATATCCCAACATTTACAGTTGCTGGGCATACTGTAGCGTGGTTCAAGTACACTAATTAAATGTTTGAATCCAGCGTTTTCCAAGGCTGCAGGTCTGCTGCTATAAATAGACCTATGGATCTGGCGTTTCGCGCGAGCTGAAGTGTGTGGAAGTTTCACTGTAAATGAGGATGAAATAGTTGGTTGGACCGTTGTTTTCCCACTTCTAGTTGAATTTGATAAATCTAAATCTTTGTGATGCCTGCGTAAATGTCCCGTCATGTTTGTCGTGTTTCCCGTTGTTACGGCTCGGGCCCGCCGCCGGCTCCGCTCCCCTAGTATGTATGTGTGTGTTTGTGTCGGCTGGTGCCCGTATAATGGTACTTCAGTTTGAATGCGCCAGCGCGACACTCTGATTGGAGGACTGTGCCAGCGCGACACTCCGATTGGACGACTGTGCCAGCGCGACACTCCGATTGGACGACTGTGCCAGCGCGACGCTATTGTGTATCCGTGTATTATACCCCTATTGGTTATTGTTGTTTCTCCTCCGTTCTGTCAGTTCTGTCAAATGCGGTTATTATTTGTTCACCTTCCACTTTCACTCCCTTGTCAAACCCCTGCCTGAAATTTCAATTAAAACTACTCAGATGTTAAAGTCGACCCGTGTTTATCTACTCTATATTTTCTGTTATTGTGTTACTTCCCTTCCCCTTGACGAGCCGGGCGTAACACCGTGGCCGAGTACAGTACGCGCACATAGCATATCTTGCAACTGTGGTCTTTTTATCGACAACGTGAACGTTGTCGACATAACTCACCGGGAACGCAAAATGTTTCCAAACTGGTGACGAGAGAAGCGGGAGCGGCTTGAAGCACCATTGCTGTGTCTGTCCGCGCTTGCCATCATGACTGCAGGAGAAGTCAGCTAACAAGTGCCGTTAGCTAGTAGCTGAATGGCTGCGTCTCATTTGCTTTCCTGGGAGGTGGCGGTGGCGGCGGTGGCGGCGGGCGCGGGGGGGGGGGCATCGAATCGTGTGTCCTCTCTTCTATTTCGATGCTCGAAATCGTGACGTAATTTCGATCGATTTCGATAAAAAATCGAAATCGTGACACCCTTAATATATATATATATATATATATATACAGTATATCTTAGCGTTAAAGGTGGAGTTTGCAAAAAAAACAAAAAAACAAAAAAAAAACAGCACTTTTTGTCATATATGTTAAAATCTTATGTGTCCAGTCAGTAGTATATTATTAAAATATATTTTCATGCACACCATGGTTGAAAGAAGCTTGTGGGGAGACACGCAGGCTCTAGTGGAAGACTATAATAGTTTCTTGGGCGATTATTTTACTCTAACTTAACAAAAGTTCAAAAAGAAGACATTTGAAAAGCTCTCGATTTCATGTCAAGAGATATAAAGCAACCGCCGGTGCCAATGTCACTTTTCACATCGCGTCATCAGGTAAGTTGATTGCCTCTTTTATGATTGCATTGACTGTATACAAACGGAAACGGGTCACATTTCATTTTTGCCAATACTCCATCATGAAAAAGTCAGGCTAGCAATGCTAGCAACTAGTCCAGCTTGAGGGTAATGTTGTTTTAAATAAGATGAATGTCATTTTTCATGTCATCTTTTGTGAAATATTGATAGGTATGACATCTGTACCACTATTACACAAAACGTTGTGTGGCTGCCACAAGGCAGTGGTCATAAAATTATGACAAAAACGGACTTAACCCACTTATTTTTCTCAGGCGCTCATACTTTGTTGAGATTCCGTTTGAAACATGCTTGCTCCATTCTTACATTGGATTTGACAATCTCATGGTTGTGATTTATTTTTTTTTAAGTGCAGGGGAGGGATCCACACAAGATTATTACACAATGCTGCGGCCCTCGTGTCAGGCTACGTCAAGTCGAGCACAAGGGAATCCTTTGCGTACTTTATTTGAGGAACGGCGCTTACGTCACCTCACTCCCCTCACATTTCCCTCACGCTTGCGATCTTATTTTTTCTTTATGTGTTTTTAATATTCTGTTTTTATTTGCATACGTGTCTTTTTTTCTCTCTAAATAACATCTGTAGAAGTTTATATTTATTTGTATTTTTTTAAGCAATTTATTGTGGGAATGCTGAAGCATTTCCACATCTGTTATTGTGATTTTTATTCTCCACACTTTTTTGCAGTGTAACAACTCCCGCATAATACTTCCAATTAACACTGTTCAAATTTCAACTAGCTTAAAAAATTCACGCCTCCCGGGGTATGTATCGTCTGATTCCACATTACTTACAGTATTTGCACAATTTAACATTTAATATTAACTTTTCCCCATTCATTTTCAATAGGACTGACATTGAACTTTTTCTAAGTATCACTTTCCACACCCACTTCCATACATATAACTTATCATCATTACCAGGTGTCTTACACTGCTCGGTGGCACAGTTGGTAAAGTGCATTGTCCAGTAACCAGGAGGCCATCATTTCATAATTTATCTCTCAATTTACTTCATAAGCATTCCACATGCATTCAAAATCTTAGCATTCAGCTTTCTGCATTCCCACGCAATTTCTCCAGAAAAGCACGTAGTCCAGTTGAATTTATTATGATTCATTAGATGTATTCAACTCTTTTAATTTACTTCCTATTATCCAAAAAAACAAAATCAAGTAATTATTTAGGGGGGGTGGAAATCCCCCCTGTGCAACTATGAAATAACCTAAAATTGTGCTGATGTGCTTTAATGTTGTTATTTTTCTGGGCCTGTCTCGTTCCCCTTTCCCATGCAGAACACCTCTACGGATTCCGGCGTCATCCGCACAGGATGCTGAGTGTCAAGTTCTTTTTTCCTGAGGACCGCCAACACCTGCTGACCTCAAGTCACGTCTGCGACAAAAACATGCTCATGCCAGGTAAAATAAAACCACAACTCTATTTGTGTCCATGTCAGTCACACAAGAGCCATACAATCTCATCCTGCATTTTGCAGTTGGGAATTGTGAAGGATGTCCCGAAGGAAGTCCAGTTGTTCAGACAATTCTCACGTCATATAACGATGTCTGTTCTCTCACATAAAAATACCATTTTATATAAAATGTAACACAATTTAGCAGCAAACTTTTTTTGGGGGGGGGGGGGGGGTATAACACTTTAAAGCAGCTATACGGAAGATTTAAAATTTAAAATCGCTACTGCCACCTGTGGCCGAAAACAAACTGCACGCTCGTACATGCGCGCACTCGTACGTGCATGACCTCATTACTATCCAATTAACTATGTTTTCAGAGGTAAGAAGTTTTATAACGTTATACAAAGCTGGCCACTTGTGTCAATCATCAATTCACAGAATGAGACTCTCCCCACAAGACAATTGACGTCCACGGGACATGCAGATCATATTGCATTGGTCGGTCGAAGACCAGTTCTGTACTGTACTCCGAAACGACGTGCAAATGACGTCAATTAATTGGACCTCATTCCAACGTCAATATGCAGTTAGATATTGTAGTCACCCCGCTCGACGGACGTGAAGCTGATTCAAGTCATTATGAGTTTGTCGCCCCGATCGGCGAGTGTCATTGTGCGATAGCCAAAAGGTGGGCCGTCTTTTATGGAAATTGACGATTGAGGAAAAACATATCACTGCTTAGTGTGATACGGCCATGAATGTTATCGTCATTTGGTAGTAGCGTTCACGTTCGGCTAGCTAACATGATGTAGCTACAATAGGCTATCATCACGAAGGAAAATAGGTCTGTTCTTCATAAAGTCATTCTTTTCTATTTCATTTAATCTTGCTGCCCCTTTCACGCTAAATGTTGTCGTCCACCTTACTTTCACCCAAATAGTTACGACAGAGAAGTGATCGATCTTGAGGTTACTGTTAATTGAAAACAACTTTTTTTTTTTTTCCTTCTAAATGTCAAGCTACTCGCTTCTTACCTTTTGTAGTAGAAAGCAAGCCAGCTGTGAATCACTTTCCTAATCCAAGTCCAACCTTAACTCTCTCCACCGCTGAAATGCCAAACCGATGTTCACTCTCGTTCTTGCCTGGCGTCGGTCACTATCAAGTTTAGATTTTTTTTTCTTGGCACTTTACATTGTTTTCATTTTTTTTTTTTTTTTTTTTAGCCTTCCGGGAAGTAACTGCGGGTGTCTGGGGCACGCTAGATGTAGATGGAGGTCTCTTCCGAGTAGACTCCATTGCAGCGAAATACGGTACTAGCTCCGACTTCGCGACTCCAAGAAACAATGAGAGAGAACGCGCTTGACGTCACAATGCGGGAAATTCGAACCTGAGTACTTCCTGAAAAATATTGGCCAGAGGCTTGGAGGAGTACCCATTGTGCACAGTTAAAATGTACTAATTAGAAGATGTTTTAGTCATAAATGGTCAATTAAAAAGGCTGTTGTAAAGATATTTTTTGGGGGAAATCCTCCATATTGCAGCTTTAAGTGTAAAGATTTCATAAACAGATTTTCCAAAATGTAAAGGAAAATTGGAGAATTTATATTTTGCAAAATAAACATAAAACCACCAATTCAATTCTGTTCTCGAATCAGGATCCTTTTGGAACAATGCCCCAATTTCTTTCTCCAAGTTGGACTCTTGACACATTACCTCCACTGTTACATTACTCACACCGCACCCCCACCCCTGTTAAAGGCTCCGTCACACACCCACACACCCACACACACACACACACACACGCACACCCCCGGACCTCCTCCTCCCTCCAACTGAGTTTATAAGGCGGCCTCAGTTGTCTCACAGCGAGCACTTTTTACTGGGCCTACAAGAAGCCAGGTGCCAAAAAAAAAAAAAAAAAAAAATGTTTGTTCTGAGGGTATGGGAGGTGATGAGGGTATGGGGTGTGCTGTGCGTGATGGGATGTGTGGGCGCGTCGCCGCACCTCAACCAGGTGGACTACGATGACGTCTACGACAACGAGGTGTCCAGAGAGCAACACGAAGGTACAGTAACATCTTTTCTATTGTCTTTGCCGTTTAACTGAAAATCGGGACAACAACTGTTTGCCATATAATTAATTAATTATATATTTTAATTAGGGGTGTCAAAATTAGTGAGTCAATTTTGAGTTAAAGTTCCTTTCAGGACACAATTCTTTTTTTTTTCTTTTTTTTTTAACACAATATGACTGCCCTTTACTCGAAAAGCCTTTACTGGGGACACGTCAACGTCAAAATTTAGCAGTAGTAAATTTAATAATGCATATATTTGTAGAGATTGGGGTGAAGTTGTTTTAAAAATGTGCACAATTTCACAAGATTTGGATAGCTCTTCATATGAAGAGCAATGCACTAAGCTGTCACTGTCTCACAAAAGCAATTTTGCCATCTAGTGGCAGAAAATTGACTTCAACCCAAATCAATATCAAACTCGTTTTTTACAGTACAGCACATCTTTTTAATTTTAACACAATTTTATGAATTATTGGGAAATTATTGCACCAATGACTAAAAGATGCAGCCATATTTCTATTTAACATTTTTTTTCCCCACTTTTATGTTAACAAAAGTATGGAAACTTAGAAAACAATTATTGTACATTTTATTGTACATTTAGAACAGATATAAAATGTGTGATTAATTATGAGTTAACTTTTGAAGTCATGCGATTAATTACGATTAAAAAATTTTAATCGCCTGACACTCATAATTTTTTATACATTTGTATATTTTTTTAATTCATGTATTTTTTTCATGTTTAGATTTATTTTATTTGTTAATGTATTTTTTTTTATTAATCTTTCATCCTATTTATATAAATTTTAATCGCCTGACATCCCTAATTTTTTATACTTTTTTTAAATTAATGTACTATTTTTCATTTATATTTTTATTTATTTTCGATTTATTTTATTTATTAATGTATATTTTTCGTATTAATCTTTCATCCTATTTATAAAAAAAATAATTGCCTATTTTTTTATGCATTTTATTTATTTTTAAATTCATGTACTATTTTTCAAGTTTATTTTTATATATTTATTTTATTTATTAATGTATTTTTTTTGTATTAATCTTTCATCCTATTTTTTTTTTATCTATACTAATAATGCATCAGATTTATATGACATATAAATGACTGTTTTTGTTTTAACAAGTTTGACATTTTTCCTTAGATGATCCCATGCAGCCGCAAACGCCGTGCCAGTCTGCCGAGCTCTCCCGATGGGACAAGCTCTTCATGGCCCTGGAGAACTCTCACATGAGGCAGAACATGCTGCTGGAGTCCTCGGAATCGTGCTGCGGGGCCACGGCGTCGCTCAGGGCGCAGGTGGACCACCTGGCCCGGGCGGCGTCCCGCCAGTGCCCGCCCTGGCAGGCCGCCTTCAAGACGCTTCACCAGGATCTCCTGGGGCTCCGCGAGGAAGCCGAGGTGAGAGAGAGGAGGCTCAACGCCGGCCCGCAGACGTATAATCATTCCAAGCCCTCGCCATCGGGCGCTAAGGAACAAGAAGTGACGCAGGAAGTGACGTCGCCGCCCGCCGACAGCGTGGAAAAGGCGCTGGTTGCCATAGCGACCGAGCTTCAGCGGCTCCACGTGCAGCTCGGCCACGTCATCCAGCAGGCAGGCGCGCTGAGGAAAGATAGAGGAGACACGTGAGAGGCTCGCACCTGATGGACTGCTGTCTTACGGGGGATATTAAAAGTCTACACACCCCTGTTCAAATGGTAGGTTTTTGTGATTTGGAAAAAGAAAAGAAAGATAAATCATTTCAAAACCTTTTCCATCGGGCAGTAAAAATACACAACTGAGATGATCTGGTAGCGTAAGTGTGCACACCCTCTTATAGCTGTGGATGTGTTAAGCTCTTGTTAAATGCACATACCTGCCACTATTTCAATTGCATTTCAATAAAGTTAAAATGTTCTAGTAGGCTTTTCCTGACATTTTTGCCGTCACATCTGACAGCATAAGTTGTCGGAAAGCTTCCACGGCTTCACCGAGCTCTCGTTTTTTTGTTTTTTTTACAGGTATCAGTCAGGAGAAGGGTACCAAGGCGTTAACAAGGCATTAAATATACAGAACACAGACAAGACAATCATCGTCAAATGGAGAAAATATGGCACAAAAATATTACCGAGAACTGAATGTGCTTTCAAAATTGGTGAAAAGACGAGAAGAAAAGTAGTCAGGGAGGCTGGCAAGAGGCCGACAACACTGAAGGAATTTCTGGCGAGTACCGGATGTTGAGTACATAAGCATGACAACAATCTACCGTCTTCTTCACTTGAAATATCCCAAATGCATGTGGGGAAATATGTTTTGGTTGAATGCACTTTTACAAAGTGTACGGAATTATGAAGCGTTCCAAATAGCAGTCAGTGTTAGCACAAAACTTTCAGGCTTCTACTAGAAAGCAACAAAAAAAAGGCAGGAAAAGCCTACTAAAAGAACTTTATTTGGGGGTTAAATACGTGGCACTTTAAATGGTGGCAAGGTTTTGGCTGACTCCCATTTGACATGAGTGAATGGTATTCAAATAGTTATGAGGGTGTGCACACTTTTGCAATCACATTATCTAACTTATTTTCACTTCCCTTCTCGGATAGCTGACTTTTAAATAGGGGTGTGCAGACTTTTTATATCCACTATATATTTGCACATTTGGATTATTATTATTATTATTGAGGATTTTTCCCCCCTCTTTGAACTTTTTTTTTTTTTTTGGTCTGGATGCATTTGAAGTAATGAAAGAAAAAGTATTTAAAAGAAAACCATTAACCTTTGTGGAAATGTGTCCTCCCTCTCGCCCACACGGTCCTTTTCAAGTCGCAGCCAATTGTGCACCGACCTCGCACACTCCAACTTTTCTGCTCAAGGGCCACATTTGATTTTTTTTTTTTTTTTTTGGATCATTATTATTATTAAAATGACAGATGAGCTGGGTAACATTGTTACAATGACTCAAATATCTGATGAGTTTTTCAAATATTAAATATGTGTATTGTTATAATTATATATATTTATTATATACTGTATACTTGTTTTATTATTATATGCATACACATTGTTATAATTATTCCATTTGAAATAAAAAGACCTAAAAAAAAAATTTAGAATTCAGTATCATCTTGCTAATGTACATTAAAAAGTATCCCAATGTATTGCAATTTTTTTTTTTTTAATTTTACAAGATGCCACAAATATATTTGTGGATAGATAAAGTATATGTGTGTTATGTTTTATATTTTATATATGTATCTCTATTATTGAGGGTATATTTATATGTGTATATATGAAATATTGAATTTTATATTTATATAATTATATAAGTGAAAATTGTGTATGTAAATGGCTTTTTTCACATCGCAAGGGATTGAAATAACATCGATTTAATCTGGACATTATGTTCATTTTTAGAGTTTTTTTTTTTTCTTTTCTAAAAATAATTGTATTGATAATGGCTGACTAGTTTGCACATCTGCCTCACAGTTGAGAGGTCGTTCATTCAAATTATGTTCTAGCCGTTGTCGTTCGTTCAAATTATGTTCTCGCCGTTCCTCCCATATTCCAAAAACCTGCTCGTTTGAATGTCGAGTAAGTGTTCAGGGTTGTTTGTATGTACGTGCCCTGCGTTTGGCTGGTGACCAGTTCAGGGTTGTGCCCCGCATCTCTCTCAAAGTCAGCTGGGATTGGCTCCAGCACACCCTTGTGAGGATGCGCCACAGCGAATGAGTGGATAAAAACAAAAAAAGACAAAATATAATGAGTATTATTTAAAAAAAATAAATAAATTGTTGATTTTTAGGGAAATAAAATAATATTTCTTGTAACTAGAAAATGAGTTGAATGAATATCGTATATAATTTAATCAGCATTATTATTAAGTCTTTTATTGCGGCTTTGAAATGAATGAATTGAATTTGTTTTCATTTTGACGTGGAAGCACACAGACAAGTGAATTCCTTTCATGTTGGCCTGGCTGCATTTATTTTTGGTCAAGTAAAAAAAAGAAAGAAAGAAAAAAAAGGAATGTGATCTTGATTAGGTCTCCTGTTACGTTTGTTTCTTTGCTACAGCAAAAATGTTCACGGGTCAGCGTGACCCGCTGCTTGTTTGATCATCAAAAAATAAAAATTAGATGAAGCAACGTAAAATGGACACATTATATAACACTTAATGTCTTAACATGTTATAGCTTTTTTGTTTTTGTTTTGTTTTACATTTCTAAAATCTTTTCTAAATGGGTCAATTTGACCCACAACACAACATAACAACATCACGGGACCACATTCCTGAATAACTAGATGTTTGTCCCCCGTGTTCTTTTCATCCTCACATAATGAGACGCTTTGGTGTATGTGGTGCGCTTTAGCTGCAGACGGCGCGAGACAGCCGTCCTGATAATGAGAGCAAATACAAAAGCAGGTGGCTAATGATGGGGCAAAATTACAGGAAGAGGAACACTACTTGCACAGGAATCAAATGAAACAAACAATGTAGTAGGACGGTGATTTTGTGTAAGGAATCACGACATCCTGCACCATTTCTGTTTGGGTTCACCACTCTACATGTGGTGTGCTTCTTCTAGCATTAAATTTTAGGATGCAGCGATTCTGCTTCTCTTTGGTTTCACTCCTCTGCAAGTACTGTGAATGTTTCTTTTGGTGAAGGATGCATCCTGCGCCATTTCTGTTTGATTTCCACTCTACAACATCCATTAGCTGTGATTTTTTTTTTTTCCCCCCACTGGCCATCACTCACATCATTGCGGTTGCCAAATACAATTTGAGTCCCGAAAGGGTTGGCGTCGAGCCTTGGCAGGAGAGCGCGAAGCTAAGTGAAGCCAATAAAAAAAAAAAAAAAAAAAAAAAAAAAAAGCTCATAAATAAATACCTCCCCTCCAAGAACCGTGATTGATACCAATTTAAAGAGTCGAACTGTTTGTTCACCAGCGAGATTTTATTGTCACGTTCACAGACGACATCATGTTGGCATTTCTTGTTTTATCACCCCACCCGGCCACTCCAAAAAGTTAGAGAATCAAAAAGGACAGCACAAATGAGACAAGAATGGCACTCAAAAGACCTCCACCAAGGCCCAAACACAAAGTAGGGAGAAAAAGATTAGATTGCCACGTTTTTTTGTTGGTTTGACAGATCACAGGCTACTTCCTAGATGATGCTTTATTGTTACAAGTAGATGCCGTAGTCAGTGAAATGGGAGAAAGTATAACTGAAAGGGTAAGGGGTGGGGTTAGGATTAGAGGGATAAGGGACAAGTTTTAAGGTTAGGGTAAAGTTTAGGGTCCATGTTTAGGGTTAGGGTTATGGGGTTTTGTGTCGGGTTAAGAGTTAGTTTTAGGTTAGAGTTAGGGGTCAAAAGTATTGAGTTAAAAATTAAAGTTAAGGTTAAATTTGAGGGTTAGAATTGGTAAGTTTAGAGGTAGTGTTTAGGTTGAGAGGGTTTTGCTGCATTCGAGGATGGTCGGATATATCAGAGTTGGTTTTTCCCAGTTCCGACCTGAAAGCATTCGAGGCAAAAGTAAACAACCAAAATGGCGGATAGTGATAAATTGTTTTTTATTTTGGTTCTTAAAACTCATTTTTGACCTCCAGCAAACTTACCTTCTCGTAGTTTTGCTTCATTTATTGTTTTTATCTTATTTCATAAGCATCCCATACACTTCAGTAGTTGACTGTATAATTTCATGCTGGGAGATAGCGACATACTGTCACGTACGTTGCGTTATGTAGACTTATATCGAATATTTATGAATGAAGAAAGCTATCTTGTTTTATACGCAAGTAAATTGTGTTTTACCATTCACGGTCTGTGTTACCAAAGGGGAAACCATTGTAGAGTCACGTCACTTGTAGTCCGTTGGTGAAGACGGGGTCCTTCTTTTTTTCCAACTTCGCAAGTGGAATTTCCGAGTTCAAGAAGGCATTCCTGTACACACTTCCTGGTGTGAACTCGGAAAGGTCCGACTTACGACCATCATTGAATGTAGCATTAGAGTTAGGATTAGGCGGTCAAGATTTAGAGTCCAATTGGGGGATAGATTTAAGGTTAAGATTAACGTTTTAGTGGTAATGGGGTTTGGGGAAGGGTTCGGGTTTAGGTTTTTGTTGTTGTTTTCCTTGGCCTGTACACCACTTATCTATAAAAGTGCATGGAAAACCACAAAGAGCTAACACATTGATACATAACCTCCTGAATCTTACTTTGTGCTTGGTGGAGGTAATAAAGCTCCAGCGAGCATGTAAAACTGACATGTTAGAGCAAGAGTGTGCGGGGTTGAAAGCGTCTTATTTAATTGGCGAGTCTAGAATCTCCTCATATTCCTCCCGGTGACGCCGGCTGGCCCCGCGAGAGGGCATCAGCTTCACGGTCACCAACCAGCCGACACTCAGAACCACCATGGCATTCCCGACCACCTCGGAGGCGCTGGGCGCCAGGTGCGCCATGACCAGATGGGCCAGCGTGGCCAGGGGCGCCTCCAGGCTCTGGCTGGCCGACACCAGCGCCGGGTGGATGCGTGTGAGGCCGTGCGTCATCCCCAGGAAGGCGGCGGTCGAGCAGACCAGCAAGCCCGCAATCAGGCCCCAACCGGGTGCGCCTGCCGGCCAGGACCAGCCCTCCTGAAGCAGGGCCAACGACGCCGGTGTGAGCACGCAGCCGGTCCAGCTCACCGTGAACAGAGCTGTCGCCACGCCGACTCGGTCCTTCAGGGACCGGTACCCGACCAGGGCCAGGGCCATCCACAGCCCCGCCAGCGCCGACAGGGACCACCCGAATGCGCCCCTCCAGAAGACCACGGGGTCCGTCGGGGAATCGGAATTGCTCTCGTCTGCCTCGGGAAGCAGCAGAACCCCCAAACCGCACAGCCCCGCCGCCAGGGTGATGCCGTCCGCCAAGCCCAGACGCTCCTCCAGCAACAGGAAGGCCAGGATGGCGGATAGCGCGGTGGTGGCCAGGCGCCAGGAGGGGGCGGCGTCCTCTGAGGGGGCGAAGGTCAGCGAGGAGTAAGCGCAGCACAGAGAAAGTGAGTAGGCCACACCGTAACAAAGCAGACGCAGCCGGTAGCCCTCCGGTCCAAAAGGGTTCTCCCCCTTGTGCAGCGGCACGGCCACGGACAGGAGCTGGGCCACGGACCGGACCAACAGGAGGAAGAGGGGCCCCAGGCCAAAAAGTTCCGAGGCCGTCCGAGTCAGAACCACCACGCAGCCATTAGCCAGCGCCGCCCCCAGCAGCCCCACCCAGGTGAGCCGTGACGCCGACACCGAGGCCTCCCCGAAACTGGCCAGCTGCTCCCCGACCCCCTTGGCCCGGCTTCCCCCTTCACCGCAGTCGCCGCTCCTGCCGGCCGGAGGTCTCGGGGCGGCGGCCTTGTCCTTGTCTTTGGAGCCAAACAGGGTCAGCGGCCACCTCTTGGCCTCCGTCAGCTGCTTCCTGTCCGACGTCTCCTCCAGGAAGGAGCCGAAGTCCTCAAAGGACGGCGCGTCGTCATAGCCCTCGTCGCCGGGTTGGGGGAAGTGCGTATGTATGCCGGGTTGCGGAGAATAGGGGGTCTGCGTGGCATACTTGGCCGTGACGGTGTGAGGGTGGATCTTTACCCGCTTCTTAGTGCCGCCCAGGAGTTGGGTGGACTCCATGGTGGATGTTGGCAGAGGACAAACCTGCTGGGCAAAGAAGAGAAACGTGCTTAACTCAGTAATTTTTCAAACCATTTGGTTTCAGGGACCCCCTTACAAGTAACCCAAACACAAATTAAACATCACTGTACACCTAAACGCCATCGGAAGTAAGAAGTTTCCTATTCTCAAGGGAAAAAATGGTACAAAGAAAGACACATTAAGTGTTCCCTGGAAAGAGCATAACCTTGTGTATCGACCACGTCAGTCTACTTGAAACCTAATTGCCATCTTGACATAAGCTAAGATCTCTGAAGCAGACTTGGCAAAACTAATACGCTGCATGCCTAAACATAAATGCACACAACATTGTGGATTGGCCCTCTGTCAGTCTAATAGAATGCTAGTTGCCGGAAAAGACCATGTCTCACTCTCAAGATGATGTAAAATGCGAGGCAGACAGGATGGAAAATAAGTTGAACATAAAATTTGACACAACATTGTGGAGTGACCTCATGTTAGCGTCTACGGGAACATTAATTGGTGAAAAAGACACAGTCTCCACATAACATAATATCCAAGGGGAACTGGGTGGAGCTCAAGAGTCCAGTAGCTCCTAGAAAATCTCCATCGATGCACACAACATTGTGGAGTCACCACATGTCAGAATTGACTGGAACACTAATCACTAATATAAGATCTGAGACAGAACGGAGGAAAAAAAAAAAAAAAGAATTGTGTACCTCCCTGAAATATAAACATGGACAAATGCAACATTGTGGAGTGACCTCATGTCATAGTCTTTGGGAATAAGAATTTTCATTAAAGACACCTTTTCTACATAATGTAAAATCCAAGGCAGACTGGATAGGGGGAGAAAAGTTTCATAGCTCCATGGAACATGAACATACAACATTGTGCAGCAACCAACTGTCAGCCTAATCACATGCTAGTCACCTAAGAAGAAGAGCCTGTCTCAACATTATGTAAAAAATAAGTTGCATAGCTGCCTGGAACATAAACCTGAACGCACACAACATTGTGAAGCAACCACATTTCATAATTGTACCATAAAGCTAACAATTGTCTCAGCATTATGTAAGATCCGAGGCAGATTGGATGTTGTGCACCTATCTGGAACATAGCACACAACATTGCGGAGCGACCACCTCTCCGGCTAATAGATCCGTTATCCATACATATTTCATCACGATCCTCTCCCTGTGTGGCGCGCTTGACATTTCTATATTTAATGGCGCAAACGGTAATAATAGCAGAGCGGGGTGACGTCCCGGCCTCCCAAGTCTTCTGGAAGCGAGCCAAAGCTCCAGCCGACAACAGAGACCAGGCCAAATTCATCATCACGCTTTGTTTTTTTTTTATTATTTTTTTAAACTTCACCTTGATGTGGGATGGTTGCCAATGACACTTATGCAAGCACTTATCGTGAGTTGGGAAATACACTATTTTTCTCGGAACCAGTTTTCATATCTGAGGTCAAGGAGAACCATGTGAGTTCTCCCAGCCAGTTTGTGATTTAAAAAAACAAAACAAAACCCTGAAATAACAATTGTAAAACTGATCCAATTATATTTTATGTACATATTTAGTCATATAAACATTTACTGCAACAAACATCTTGTAACATATATGAAACGTTTAATTACATATAAAGAAAAACAAAAATCACATTTTAATGAATTTGTCAAAATGAAAAAGAGTACAACGAAAATTAAGACGTATTGAAAAACATAAATACAAATACATTATTCTTTGTTTCCTGCCAAAGTAAAAAAAAATAAAAATGTACAATTTGTATATGAAACAAAATATGTAGTCCTGTTATGTACTAACTAAACTACATATATATATATATATATATATATATATATATATATATATATATATATATATAAAATACACATAGAATGGGTAAAATTAAAATGTTTATTATTTTCATGTTAATTTAATAAGTACAAACATTTTTAATTACACATAATACACATAATTTTGATATTTTAAGTTGAGAAAATTTGTAACAATGTTGATATTTTAAATGGAGAAAATTTGTAACAGATCTACAATAATTATAATTAAAAAAAAAAAAAACGTAAATAAAATGTAAGCGAAAATACAAATTCGGATTGCTTTTACCAAATTAAATAAATATATATTTTAACATCTTATAATTACTGTTTGAAATTTACTTGAAATTACTATTAATGTTCTTTTTTTCTTGGGCTAAAAAGACTATTTAAAATAAAAGAACAATTATAATAAGGTTAATAAAATGTATCTTATGACAATCATTGAAATCAATTATAGTAAATTTAAATGAATTATAATTAAATTTCCTAAGACTTAAAAAATAAAATAAAATCATAAATGCCTAACACGTATCGCGTCAAAAATTTCATCTCATTTTCTTTCTTTCTTTCTTTTTTTTTTTTCTTCCCAGCAGCAGACGGACACAAATCCTGATCTCATTTCCCTGAGTGACATTTAAGAAGCTCCTCAGCAGTCACATCGCGCCCGGGACGGATCGCAACGTTCCTCTTGGCTTTTGTATTCCACCACCGCAATCGCCCGTTTTGCATCTGGGTACGCCCCTTCAAATCTATATCATCTTTACGAAACATTTTCACGCTCAATTTAATATGTGGCCATGTCATTTTGCTACATTTAAATATGTATGTGTTGCCGAGAGCCATTATGTAAATGTGCGTCTGTCTGAGTGTCTTGCTCATCAGCGGGTCATGTGATTCTCAAGGTTATACGGGAGGGCGAACATGTATATTTAGACTGTCGATTTATTATTATCAATTACGATGATGCTCACTCACCTGCAAATAAGCAGTTGGTCATTCAGTCATTGAGCATCCTCTTTTCCTGTCCATTTGCTCCCCCCTCCACCCAACACTCCTCTTCCTCCACGTTGCCTTTGCCTGCATGCGGCAGTCTCAAATCACCTGAAAAGGAGGACCACCTGGACCAGGATGAGACGGCAGAGGAGCCACCTCAGGACCAAGAGGAGGAGGATGTGTGCTATATGGCAACTTGCTGCTGCTGCTGCTGCTGCTCGTCCATCACTGTCTGATGCAGAGGATGCTCCGCCTCACACAGAGAGGTAGAGAGAGAGAGAGAGAGAGGACTGGGGTGGGGGTGAAGCTAATCATAGAGTCTGAGCATGCGTCAACATGAGCAAGGCAAGGTTTGCCAATTTGGAAACCTGAGTGCAATTTTAGAGATGAAAGTCGTCATTTTATGGGAATGCAGTCGTGATGTTACATAGAATCAACGTGAAATGTTGTAATGTTAACAATTAACAAAGCAGTGGCGTGCAAACGGAGGGAGCGGAAGGGCAGTGCCCACCCGAGGGCTAAGTGAACAGTCCAAAAAATATATATATATAATAATAAGTTTACATGAACTATTTAAATACTACAAACAATGTCAGTTTATGAGAATGGAGGATTAATAATACAAGGAAAAATGTCTAATGTTACATAAAGTAAAAATAAAATGTGGGAAAAAAAACATGGAATTTTCCCCGTCCCCAAAACTGCAGAATTTTTCTGAGAATAAAGTTTAAATAGTATAAGCCAAAATCATCATTTGACAAAAACAGAGCATTAATATTGCAGTGATAATAAAAATAGAATAAAAATGAGGGAAAAAATACATGGAATTTTCCCCACCCCCAAAAATGCGGAATTTTTCTAAGAATAAAGTATAAACATTATAAGCAAATGTCATCATTTGACAAAAATAGAACATTAATATTGCAGCGATAATTAGAAAAAAATAAAAATAAAAATTTGGGGAAAAAAAACATGGAAATTTCCCTAACCCCAAAATGTGGAATTTTTCTGAGAATAAAGTATAAATATTATAAGCAAAAGTCATCATTTGACAAAAATGCAGCATTGATATTGCAGCGATAATAACAAAAACAAAATGTGGGAAAAAAAACATGGAATTTTCCCCGTCCCCAAAACTGCAGAATTTTTCTGAGAATAAAGTTTAAATAGTATAAGCCAAAATCATCATTTGACAAAAACAGAGCATTAATATTGCAGTGATAATAAAAATAGAATAAAAATAAGGGAAAAAATACATGGAATTTTCCCCACCCCCAAAAATGCGGAATTTTTCTAAGAATAAAGTATAAACATTATAAGCAAATGTCATCATTTGACAAAAATAGAGGATTAATATTGCAGCAATAATTAGAAAAAAATAAAAATTTGGGAAAAAAACATGGAAATTTCCCTACCCCCAAAAATGTGGAATTTTTTTTTTGTTATTATCTTATTATTTATTTTTGTTATTATTTTATTTTTGTTATTATGGCTGCAATATTAATGCTCTTTTTTTTTTTTTTTTTTAAGCCTTGGAATTTTTATGAGGATAATGCCAATATATTACAACCAAAAGTCATTACAAAGCCGAAAGGTTATGTCAGTGCTTCTCAATTATCATGATGATCTCCAAGAAGAAGAAAATATTTCACGCTTCCCCCCAACTCGCCACTGCGACTATATAGTAAATAATAGTATATACTAAAATACCATATAAGATTGTTGTAAGTACACCTCGACAGAGGCGCTAATACTCCTTGCACATTCGCTGATAATGAGAGCGCCACTGCCACCTACTGTAGTGGATGTGCAATTGTACTTTATTCAAGTACGGCAATAAAATAAAAAACATGTTGGTGCTCGCCCTCCCATTTGAGCATTTGAGAAGGACTGCGTTTATGCGAATGACTTCAATAATGTTCATGCAAGTTTGTCTATGCTTGGCCTGATCAGTCAGGGACGAAGCTGTCACATCTTCCCTCGACCACTGACTGACAAACAACAGATGGCAACTTAGACGGCCCACACAGGAAGCGTTGATATTTAAAGGAGCGGATGCTGACTCACAAACGGCAGGACGCTCAGATGGTCACAAGAAAAGAGAATGCGAGTGGCACGATGGGCTGACAGGATGGCACAAATATTCGCTACGCAGTCTCAACGTTTGTCACAGTTAGGTCGTTAGATTAGTTAGCTAGCTATCTAGCGAGCTAGTTATCAAAACTACACCGCCCGATTTCCATGAAAGTTGGGATGTAATTACTCGAGCCACGTTGGACATCGCACGATTGTAGCTCATTAACCAGCAGGCCGACAGCCTAACGTTGATTTATTTATTTTCATTTTGAAATGTCTTTTTAGTCTTCTTTGTGAGGCCAGAATTTCGCATAAAAAGTCGGAATATTACCAACAAAATTCATCATTTTGCGAGAATGTTACTATGTTGTATACATATACTATTTTACATTGTTAAATTGAAATATGATGTGACAAAAGTCGTAATATTCCAAGAAAAAAAAAGTATTTTTTACGGAAGCGTATTTACGGAAGCGTATTGCATTCACTTGAAAAAAAAAAAAAATCTTCTGTTTTTCTGACTAATGTTTTTGGGAGCTTTGTTTTATTGAGTATTTTTTTTTCCTGAATATTTTTTTTCTGTTTTAGTGAATATTTTTTTCTGTCATAAAAAAAATTATTCAGAAAAACAGAAAAAAAAATATTACTCCGAAAAACAGGGGGAAAATTTACTCTGAAAATCAGGGAGAAAAACATTATTCAATAAAACAGAAAAAAAAACTTTTTCCAAAAAACAGAAAAAAAAAATATTCCAAAAAACAGAGCACTGACTTCTTTTTTTTCTGAGTAATTTTTCTTTGGACCTCTGAACTCCACGTGACTTATTTCAGTTTCAGACCACTGACCTGTATATATGACTTGATAGCCGATAGCCCATACACGCTAGTGCAAAAAAAGTCACAGGGCGGCCATCTTAGTGACCACCTCGGCACAGACCCCCCCACCCGCCTCCGGCCTTATACTAACTGCCTACTAGCTGTATATGTCTCATCTGTATGTATACCGTATAGTTTATACAGTAGTCTGCTCGCGACGTAACAAGATGGCCGCCCTGTGACTTCAGCAGCTTGCACTGGAGTGTATGGGCTATCGGCTATCCAGTCATATATACAGGTCAGTGGTCTCCAACAGGTCATTTGGAGTTCAGAGGTAAAAAAAAAATAAATACTCTGAAAAACAGAAGTTGGTGCTCTGTTTTTCGGAAGATTTTTTTTTTCTGTTTTATGGAATAATTTTTTCCCCCTGGTTTTCGGAGTAATTTTTTTTCTGTTTTTCGGAATTTTTTTTATGACAGAAAAAAAAATTCAGTATAAAACACACAAAAAAAATCAGTAAAACAGAAAAAAATATTCAGAAAAACAGAAAAAAAATACAAAAAAAACAAAGCTCCCCCAAAAAATTAATCAGAAAAACAGTTTGCTTTTTTCCCCCAAGTGAATGCAATACTCTTCCGTACAATACGCTTCCGTATTTTTTTTGCGTAACAAGGACAAAAAAAAGCAAAAGTTGTCATTTTATGAGAGCCGTAATATTTCAAGAATAAAGTCGAAATCCTTCGTGAAAATACAATAATAAGCAAGTATGAAATTACAAATAATCACGTTATTTTACAAGAACAAAGTGCAAATGTGATTTAATTCATTAAAGATTTTACTCATGAAAAAATATTTTTTTAAGACCGTAGTGTCATAAAAATACCAGCAAAACTTGTCGCCATTTTACAAGAATGGAGTCATAGCATAACAAGTAAAAAAGTTTCAACTAAAGACAAAATGTAACAAGAAAAAAGTTGGAATGCTACAAAGGAATAAAAATGTAGTTTTAAGGCGAATAAAGAGAGAAATAATATAAGAAAAATCAGAACATTATGTATAAAAAAACCATGTTTTTGCTATAATAAAGTGATAATATTATGAGCAAAGGTATTTGTTTTTTGATAACAGTCAAAACTTATGTTGAAATTCGGGGGGGGGGGGGGGATAATACAAATTAAAACTAAAGTTGTAATGTTTTATATGGGAGGGGGCGGGGGGGTAATACAAATTAAAACTAAAGTTGTAATGTTTTATATGCAGAGAAAATGGTTGGAATACTTCAAACACAAAGCTTGAACAATTCTGTATTTCATCTTTGTGCACTCTGAACAAGATAGTTTAGTCACCCGCTGCCTTGTTCTTGTCAGCGCACACGCTCCCGATCGCAGAAACAGCCGCCAGCACCAATGCGGTCTTTTTCTTCCTGACTTTCCTTTAATGATTCCTCTTTGGTTGGAGGTTTTTGCGCTATGAAACGCAGCGGTGGGTGACGGTAATAAAAGGGCTCACACTTCAGCCTGTGGGCTTCCGTGCATTCACTTTCGGCAGTATAGAGAGGAAGATCCATCTACCGTTGCCATGGAGACCACCGAATGGGAGCATGATGAGCTTGGCTATTTAGGGCACTAGTCAAAAAAATAATAAAAAAAATGGCACTGCGGCCATGTTTGTGTGTGCGTATCTTGAGGAAGGTCATAAGATGCTATCAACAGAAGTGCTATCGAACGGATGGATGACTAACTTCCATTTTAAACTCTGTTCTCATCAAGTTTAACCTTCAGGCCTTGTTTGCTTGTTTGTTTGTTTTTTGTCCTCTCAGCCGTTTTTGTCCCCTTGCAGACATACCCTATTGTTTTATGTTTTTATTTTTTTGCTTCTTTTTGCTGTGCCGTTGAACTAACATCAATTCTTGTCATTAGTATGGTGAGCCGAAAACAGGATTGAATCGGACTTTAGGAGCCATGATGGAGCCGAGTAGTGAACCGTGAAAAAAATCCAACTCATTCGTCACAGGTTTAGGAGGGCAGAACAAACATTTCAAACAAGCAGATTTAACGCTGGGTACCTCACGTCATCGTTCCTAAATGGAGAGGGAGGTCATGCTATACTGGGCACTAGCTAGCATGTATTGTGAAAATACAAGCTGGAGGCTTACATCATAGAAATGAAAACAATGAGACTGTTTTTTTTTTTTGAGTCGTGTGATCATATGAGGGCATGCTGAAAACTCTAAAAGGGATACTTTACTTATTTTGCCGTTTTTGGCAGTCAAACTTATTATTTTGTCGATAATAAATTTTACATTTTGATTATTTTTCATGTACAATTAGTACCTTGGGCGGCACGGTGGCCGAGTGGTTAGCACGTCCGCCTCCCATTAATGAGGACTCGGGTTTGAGTCCAGCCTCCAGCTTTCCTGGGTGAAGTTTGCATGTTCTCCCCGTGTCCGCGTGGGTCTTCTCCGGGTACTCCGGTCTCCTCCCACATTCCAAAGACATGCATGGCAGGTTAATTAGGTGCTCTGATTTGTCCCTACGTGTGCATGTGAGTGTGGATGGTTGTTCGTCTCTGTGTGCCCTGCGATTGGCTGGCAACCAGTCCAGGGTGTACACCGCCTACTGCGCATAGCCAGCTGAAATAGGCTACAGCACCCCCCGCGACCCTTGCGAGGAGTAAGTGGTTCAGAAAATGGATGGATGGATGGATGTATTTGAGCCTAGGTTTTAAGTTTAAAAAAATGTCTTCTGTAGTGGACACATCATAGCTTAAAAATAAAAACTTGTTTAAAAAATAAATAAATATATATATATATATATATATATATATATATATATATATATATATATATATATATATACATATATAATTTTTTTTTGCAGTATTCCAGTTACTTCACAAAGATTGGAGAATATCAAAATAAACATGATTGGACAATAATTTTTTTTCCTATTAATCAGGAGGATTTATGTAGATTGTTTTTTTTGGGGGGGGTTTTTGTGGTGTTTTTGACCTTCCTTTTCTTTTGATCCTGACCTTTAGGTTTGACCCGTGAAAGGTGCTCAAACACATAATTAATCTCAAATGTTTTTGTGCGTATTTGAGTGGAAAAAAAGCAAATATTACAGACAAGCAAACCGTTTCATGTTGTACCTGGCTTGTGTTTTGACAAAACAAATGACAAAAGAGTCCCTCGTTGATGGAAAAACAAGCCAAGCATTATCACATACATCTAAAAACATCAAAAAATTTGATATGGGCTCGTGCAGCTCTCCGGGTCATTTTTTGTCCCCCCGTGGATATGAACAGAGATGTTTATCTTCACTGTAATCGACTTTGGGAGTGACCAGCTGCAATTTGCTGCGTCTAAAAAGCGGATGGTGATGTTGCCGTGGTTACAGCCTTGGCACAGGGAACGACAGGATAGTCGTGCTCGTGTATTACTCACGTAAGGATGCATGTCTGAGGGTGAAATTAGGATTAAAAAATATAAATGATGATGATGATGAAGCTTTATTACAGGCTGCGTCTATTTTGGGAGGGATTTTTTTTTTCTCCCAGTTTTCATTTTTTAAATCCGGAATTATGGAATATTGTTTGCAGCATCAGAAAGGGTCTTTGAGATATGATACATTATGCAGTGCAATACAATAAAATATGATATGAAGAAGCACCATTGCTGTCACAATACTAAATCATGTTTCACTGTCATGTTACATTATTCACTCGACAGGCTCATCTGAATCAGTTGCATGAAAAAAAGTCACAGTCAATGAGGAGTAACTCTGCAGGTGACTGTGAATTATTAAGGCTTAACCCCAAGTGACCTTTGTTAAGCCCTACCTACCATATATACGGTGTATGGGTAGATATATTTGCATTAATTTAATAAAGACATGTTAGTGGGATGATATGACACGACAAGATGCCAAATAATCGATGTTAATATTCAAAGCATGACATGATACATTAAGATCAGAGACGCCATAACATGATATGAAATATGATATTAAGTTACTGTATGATACAACTCTATAATACACTAAGATAAGGTCAAATATGCTGTGGGATATGGTGTAACGATATAGTCAGATAGGCTATAATATGCTACAATACATACAATAGATAACTATGCAATGTATACAAATAAGATATGATAAAGTACGCTACGCTTGCCTTTGACACAGTATGCCACAAGACAGTATGATTCAATGCAATATGACAAGATATGAAAGTATATCATCCAATAACATAAAATTCATTACAATAATGCAGAAAGATGCATCATATATTATGCTAGTAAAGATACATTACATAATAGGATAATATATTCTAAGATAATGTGCAATATGATATAATGTGAGACAACAAGCTATGCTAAAATGATACCGTACATATAGATCAAATATGGCACGGCATGCTACAATACAACACAATGAGAGTGAGTTATATGTTAAGGTATGTTAAAATATTATATGTTAATTTTAGTATATGCATCAGCAAGTAACGAGCATTTATAAAAACAAAATATTTACTTTTGTATACGGTCTGTAATAAATATATGTATTTGTAATTTGTAATAAAAAATCTGTGAAATCTACTGTACACAGGTAAACAAATACACGTCTCAACGATCACTCAAATGTCGAAAGGATGACGTCAGGCGACGTCACATTTTTCTAGTTAGGCTTTTATTTTCTTTAATATTTATGAATGGGTAGAAAAGCGATGAGACGCGCTGGTTAACATAAAGTTAATAAAAATATATAGAAAAGAAACGAAAGGTGAGATAAGGGAGGCGGGTGGACGCTGCCGCCACTCGCGTGCGCGTCCTCGCCGTCTGTTACGTCGAAGTAAATGCGCGTGGCCTGCCCTGGCCTGCGCGGAGTGTCCGCCAGGGGGCAGCCGCGTCCCGGTGTGAGTCTGCGCCGCTCCCGCTGCACCGCAGAGAGGAAAATACCACCAGATGGCGGTTTAGGATTGCTGCTCTTCTCTGCGAGGCAACCTTCCGCTCGCACGGGCCAATTTCTCCAATATAAAATAACGCCAAATAATAAAAATAGGGGGATCGATTCGTCGCTGCGGGAGGTGACGCTCGACCCGGGGATGGTCGTTAAAGGTGAGTGCCCGGTGTTTTTCTCGTGCTTTTTTTGTGAGGCGGGAAAAAGGGGGGTGGGGGGGCAAGACGGCGCACAGATTCAAGATGGTGGACGCGCTGGAAAAAGGGAAGGCTGCTGCTGGGTTGTTGGCAGGAGGGGGGGGATGGGCTCTCGTAGCGGCTAACGGAGGCCACTGTTGCCGTTCCCTCCTCGTCATTTATCCTAGCCTAGCCCGCGAGCTAACTAGCCTCCCATCCAAAACAAAAAATGTCGCCGGTGGAACTCTCTCGAAGGCGGTTCTACTCCTCCTCCTCCTTCTCCTCGCCACCATTGTCCACCTGTCGCTGGAGTTGTCAACAAATCCAAGAAGCCACGTTGTTGACTGCTTTTCTTTGCACGCGCGTGTGCTTCGACTCTGCTTTTACAATGTACCGTGTTATGAACCGTGTTTTTGAGGTGCTTTCATTGGAGGGAATCTTATTGGCTCCCTTTGCTTGCTCATGTGGAGTTTAGTTCATTTTTCTGTTATGGACGAGATGCGTGTGTGTGGGGGTGTGTGTGTGTGTGGGGGGGGGGGGGGGGGGGGGGTGCGTGTGTGTGTGGTGCCCTCACATAACTTGTGTTGAATTGTAAATAAACTTGGCGCTGAAAATGTGACGTTTCTGTCTGAAGCTCAACATCATTGTCGCCTTTTAAAGTTTTGTTTCTCCCCACTTTTACCTTCTCCCACTTTTTAATGAGCTTCTGTTTCTGATTTACTGTTGTATCCACTAGTTCCCCCTTTTATCAGTTACTTCTTATGGCGGGTCCTTTTTCCTCTTCCCGCCGAGCAGGTTGTGAAATGTGAGTCACAATCTCAGGGGGTGATCATGAAGGATCCACCGAACAACCAACAAATCTTGACATGGTGGACTCAATCCCGGTCGACCAATCAGGACTGACCTTTCTGCCGGATTTGTGTTGATAGCGGGTCAGTAGTGTGCATGGTGGTTACATAACTGCTTTGTTTACAGTCTGAGTGTGATCATTTTGTCAGTGAATCCTGCAGAACCAGCTAGCAGTTGACAGATGGGATGTGAGATGTTGAGATTACAGTATGTTGCGACACAATAAATGACAATGCAGTACAATACGATGCGTGTTAAGCTACTGTATAATGTGATGTGATACAATAAAATAGAAGTTGACTGCAACTAACTAACCATTATGTCCTGATCCCATTTTTTTATTATTTTTTTTTGTGGCTAATGGCTCATGGTTAAAACCAAGTAGGCCTAAAGCATTTAAATCCTGAACATAAGTTAATTGATTTCCGGTTCTGTTTAGTGAGTACAGGGTTTCCCCCAGCATTTTATAAGCACGGAGGCCCGCCATGCTTCTCTTGACCCGCCACCACCCGGTAGATGAAGATTAGCTGTTGCATGTTGTCGGCCGAGTGCTCACTCGCTTTTGCCAGCTGTTGACGAAGGACAAAAATGAAAAAATAAGACGTCGGTCGGGCATTATTATCTTAGCAATTAGCATGACTTGTCCACCTTAGCTTGTCATCCCTCCGTGAGTCGTGACAACTGCACTTGTCAGAAATGCGTCTTATTTGACACCATGGAGGCAAATGATTACTTAATAGCGACTCCGCAACCTGTTGAGCCGCACTCGTAGCTAGCTGAAGTTCGTTGCATGCTAGCTAGTGCAGGTAAGGAGCACCGAGTTTGCCTCACCCGACAACTACCTGTGGTAGGTGATGTGAGCGATGCGCTTGCGTCTAGCCCGGAGAAACTTTCTGGCACCATCTTGGACAGTTGAGTCTCAGTTTTGCTATTCAAAGTGTTTTGATGACACGCAAAATGCAAATGTTGCCTCACAAACATGAGATGCCAAAGCCGCTTATTTCGGGCCTTGTAATGTGTCAGAAAATAGGCAGCGGTGCAGATATTGCTTTCCAGTAACTAAAAGCGGATGCTCATTTGTTTATTTTTAAACACAAAGATAATGAATCTGTTTTCAGAATTGTGAGAATATATATTTTTGAGAGGTTGAAATTCTGAGGATTTGGCGACATTGAAGTTTACTGATGTTGCTAAATGATAATCAGTTATCCAAATAGTTTCCAGTTAAAGGGACACTTCACTTATTTAGCCCATTTTAGCAATAAAAAGTTAATATTTTGTCTATAATTAATTTGATACGTTCATTATTTTTCACGTACAATTAGTACCTTTAAAAACACATTTTGCAACTTGCTGTCGACTGAAAATGACTTCACAAGGGCTCAGGTAACCAATCGCAGCTCACCTGTTTTCAAGGTTTAGTCATGTGACATTCACAGGCTGAGCTGTGATTGGTTACCTGTGCCCTTGTGATGTCATTTTCAGTCGACATCGACAGCAAGTTGCAAAATGTGTTTTTAAAGGTACTAATTGTATATAAAAATAATGAAAATATCAAATTTATTATAGGTAAAATATTAATGTTTGACTGCCAAAAATGGCTAAATAAGTAAAGTATCCCTTTAATTTGATAATCGATTGTTTGCAGCACCTCCAATGATACGGTAAAATACAATATGACACTTTAGGATACAGTACGGTAAGACAATGGTCCCCTACCATTTTCGCGCCACGGAGTGTTCTGACAATGTTTTTTGAAGACCAGCAACCATTTACCACCCGAAACTTGTGATGCAATATTTCCATGGGGAAAATTGTACGTTTTACTGTAGAGCCCAAAATAATGGATCAGCTTCACTGTGGCGATTGATTGATAATGGTCGAGGCACAAGTGTTTGGGGGGGTGTATGGCACCTTTGCCGCCTTGTTAACAATACAAAAGTGTCCCTGAGACATCTATCACAGGTTTGAAACTGTCTGTAACTGGGCGCCGCTCCAAAATGCAAAGCCCTGGATATGAAATGATTGTTGCATGATCTATGTTGGACTTGGCCCATTTATCTCTTGCTTTAGTGTGCTCACTGTCAGCTTGCTGTGTTTTTGTTGTTTTTTGCCTCTAGTTAAAATGCCAGTGTGGTGATGTTTTATTTTATTATTATGTCATTCCTGTTCTGCAGGCTTGAGGTGTGCCTGCTGCTTGCAAGCAATTAGTAGCTCATTCTTTAATGTGTGTGCCTCAGAGAGTGGTTGGACTGTCAACGTTGAAGCAGTTACCTCACTGGAAGAACAAGAGCCATGGTATAGAAGGATATCCGAGATTTACAGTTTAATGTAGCTAATTGTGAAGTGTAGTTTTATTTCTATTGACACTATCTCGACGGAGTATGTCAATTGAGTTGCTTGAAAGCCAAGAAAAAGAAAAAAAAAAATCAGAATTTTTGAAGTGCGCCCTGTGAATTGTTGGTTGTTTTCCGGCAGCCAAGCGAGCCTCTCTTGCTTCAGCCTAGTTTTTTAAATCAGGCCAGTCTGTGATGGCTCTCGATGTTTTAAATGACTGCCTTCAAGCACGGTCTCAGTCTGTGCTATATTTGTGTTGCTCTCACTTTAATATTGATGTGCTCACCTGTTGTCAGCGTCTCGAGTGCATAGGAAATGAAGAACATTAGTGCTAACTGGGGTCCTTGCCTGGTTTACAAAAAGAATTGCATTTCTGTGACAGTGACTTTTTAACCGAAATGTGATGATTTGAACTTAAAAGCAGAAATGCACGATGTGGCCTAGAAGAACGGCAATTATTGACCAATTTTGACATCATACCGGTAAACCAGAAAAAAGAAATCAGCCAATTAATAGTCAATCTTTTGTGGTTGAAGCTCAAATTGTGGCCAACTCCTCAACCGTCCCCTCTCCTATGGTACTGTGATCGTGTTGCATAGTTGTGATGTCATAATGTGCGTGACCTCGTGTTCACAGAAGATAGATCATGGCGGCATGGCAGTCGCCGGTGTGAGCTTTCTTTACTGTGTCTCCCCAAAATGTTACCCTCACAGTTTTTTTTGGTTGCATTTTAAAAAGCACAATTGTTTTCTTTTGGCAAACTCAAAATGAGTTACTGCTTGTCTTTGAAGCGGAGCTATCAATAACATTCAGCTTCATGGTGCTTTACACAATGCTTCAATGTATTTTGTACATATTAGAATGATAGTGGGACGTTGTTTGACTTTTTCCCCTCTTGTGCAAATGTCAAAAGAAGTTAGCCACTGTAAAATGCAAAAATAAAACACAACCTTAACTCTAGAACCGGGGTCACCAAATGGCGGACCGCGGTCCAGATCCGGACCCCAAGACCCTTTCATCCGGACCTCCAAGAATATGTATTAGGAGTGGAAGGGGTGGGGGGGTTATATATTCAGTTTTACCGATAGACGAACCGGGGTCCGGTAAGGGTTTTTTGGGTATCACAGCTTTGAAAACACATACGAGAGGGGACATATATTTGGCCATAAAGGAAATGCTGAAAGAGAAAGGAAATAATGTGAAAATGGTTGTATTCATAACTAGTGATGGCGACCCTTCCTTGAAAGATTTAACAATAGAATATTTGCGCAAAAAAAGAAATTAATGAAAGAAATATTTGAATAGACTAAAAACAAGTTGAATTATTGAAGAAGTGGAAGTTTTTGTCAGTTAACTGACATGTTTACAATTGAATTAAAAAAACAACAACAAAAAACAGAAAATGAAATTATTACGGTTGACGTGTGTTGATTGATTATAAGTGAATGACCTCACACAGCATGCCAGTATGCCAAGTTTTACCACACTTTCTTTGGCCACATAGTGTCATTTTTTTGTACCCACACTCAAGCGATTTTTGTGCTTGTTTGCCAGTGACTGTTACTGCTGGGGTGGCATGGCTCACTGGTAGAGTGCTCATCTCCCAACCCCGATGTTATCCATTAATTCATTCGATCCCTTGTAATCAAGTTGAAGTCTCCTTGAGCAAGATAACTGAACCCCGAGTTGCTCCTGATGCAGTAGGTGAATGGGAAGGCAGTGTGACGTGCTTGTTAATCGAAGCTTGCATTGTGGAATATTTCAAACCCTAGTTTATATACAATTAACCAACTGTTTGGCATAACGTGCAAGCAACTCCGGGAAATGAATAGTCGAGTCATGAAAACGTGACAAAATGTAAACAAAAAACGGATGGAGTCATAGAAAACTAGGGCAAACAGAGATGTGATTGTTTGTTTTTACCTCAGTCAATGTGCCCTAGCAACATAACAGGAACATACAGTTGCACTTTAATCTCCAAAGTGATTCCAGTCATTCGACATGTTACATCATCTTAGTAAGAGGGTAATCCATCTGTCAAGTAAAGTGACTTATTGATTTTTATCTCACAGCCTAGCTGTGGCCGGCGTGCCATTTTTGTCATCCAACCACAGTAAATCCTGCCTCAGCTCATCAACGGTCTTTTGTAAAAATTTCACCGCCATTTGTCATTACCTCGCATTTGCGGTCGTGTCGGAGATTCGCATGTACACGCCGCCTCCCCAAGGCGCTGTTTCAAATCCGCTGACATCCGCTCAAGCGCTGTGCACCTGATTGTGTCGTGCCGCCAGACTCGTCTCCCCGTCCTTCCTTGACGCTCTGCAAGGCAGTCAGGAACGGCGTTTGTGTCTGGCAGTCTGGGCCAAGTTGAGAAGGGAAAACAGGACAAACAAGTGCTTTTGCCCTCTGGCATCTTTCATACTGAGATTACGCAAAATTGGCGTGTCAGAGCCATGACGGATAGATTCAGCTTTTATTTGGCTGTGAAGAACTTCCTAACCCACTAAAGCCTGGGTATGCAGCAAGGATATTGACATCAACTTTTTTTAAAAATACAAATGACAATCTTAACTCTGTTGTAATGTCTTAAAGCAAGTTGATTGAACAATTTTTCAAGGTTCCTAAAATGTAGTATTTTTTTTGTTTTGTTTTGTTTTTGTTTTAATCTCAGACAGTATCTTTTAAATTTCTAACAAAATTTTTAGGGTACTCCCAAGGTTATCAGTACGTTTTTAAAAGTTAAATGGAAATTAAACAAGTAAATACTATAAATTTCTACAGGAGCTAAATATTTTTTTTTTCTCCAAAATTTAAAAATACCTGAAATCTTAAACTTAACATATTTTTGTTTGAATGTGGAACAAAAACAAATGGTTCGGATTAGAAAGTTCCCAGGGTCAACAGCATCTCTTATAAAGTTGAATGAAATTGAATTTAAATGTAAAGAAATAGTTCCCTGAGGCTAAAATGGTTTTAGATTTACCTTTTATATCGGACGTCAGATTCTTAAAAAAAAAAGGCCGATACGATATTCGTTAAAATGCCCAATATCGGCAGCAATAATCGGCCGGGGATAGATCGGGTATAGAGATCATAGGGGATAGATAGGATAGACCGATTATCGGTCTATCCCTACATCAGTTAGTCACCCCACAAATCCCCGTTCCCCCATTCGCTCAGACTGTTCCGAAACTCAGAACGTTGTTCAAATGTGCCGTTTGGTCACCTATAGCACCCCCAAAATATGACTACTGGAGCCCACCGCGTCAGGCAGTACAAGGAAAGTAAACATTTGAAGCATGAGCTGCAAATTAATGCGAGTGGAGCATGCGCTGGCTCTCGCAGCACACGAGGATGATGAAACGTCCGCTTAAAAATGATGCTAAAGTTTTTCTTTTTAGTTGAAAATGACTTAAACCAGAATCCTGTGTCGCATTGTAGCCAAAGAGACAATCCTGGTGGGTTCATGCGCCTTTTTTGTGCAGTAAATCCATGTTTTGGAAAATGTAAACTAGTTCCCATGATGATCGTTCTTCCTCTTCCGTTTAGAAGACGAAGAAGAACTCCCACCGGAATTACAAGGATTTATAGCATCGGTATTTTGCATTTTATACTTCTACAGCTAATTTCATTTTGTCTGCTGTACTTCTTTGATTAGCTGACAAGTTTCAGTTAAAAATATCCACAAATAAGCTCATTTGGGCCAAAATTCCAAAGTGTTCTCAAAGCCGGCGCCTCAAAATTACTGTGAAATTTCTAACTGTGGCGCGTCCCCCAAATACACTCAAAGGAAATAATGCAAATTCAACATTAGTTGCGAGAAGAGCAGTGTGGCCAGCAGAATTGTTCATTCCATTTTTTTTTCTTTCATAAGAACACCTGGAACCCGTTTTAAATTGTGAAGACATTGGATAATGACAAACAAAATATAGCATCTTTTTCTTTGCCCATGTGTCAAACGGCTACAATGTTTTGTGGAAATAGCCTTTAAACCGCCAAATGGTGATCCAAACATGAAATAAAAAAAAAAAGAACTCAAATCGAAGGTCAAAGCAAAGCTTTTACTCCAGATGTGAACCACCAACGGCCCCTCAGGGAGTCGGGGGGGCCGCCAAGACAATCGTTGCTCTTTTACCACACCACCAGCCTGCGCACGTATTGAGAGCTTAAAAGCAATGTCCTTTCGCTGTCAAAAGACGGCTTGCGAGGCCTGCTTTAACCAGATTAGGACCGCGTCACACGGGAGATCAGCGATTTGACACACACATACTGCAAACACACACACACACAATCACGCAGCCATCTGCTACTGCCACAAACTACTGTACACTCATTCTTTCTACGACACACTCAAAGTCTGGAGGAGGAGGCGGGGTGAGGAAGGATGCTTGTGCGAATTGCACAAAGTGACAAGATCTCTGCTGAAAAATGGAAACCCTGCCCCCCGCCCCGCACACACACACATCTTAATAACCTCCTCTCAGTGTGAATTCAAGATAAATACATCATAAGGGGGGAGGAAGTACAGCACAAGAATGGGAAGCCAATATGCAATGGCTGCCTTCTCTGCCAGGTGACAAAATAGATCCATTGGGGATGATGGTGTTGCTTCTTTCACGCTGCCCACTAAGACCCAGGCTGTGTGAAATAAGATACGAGGTACCCATCTTGTGAGTTATTCAACACTAGTTTATTGCATTACATCAAAACGTCGTATAGTCGACGAGGGTTGCAACGGTTTTAGATTTTGGTATGCGATTATAGTCTGGGGGGAGAAAGAAAAACACGGTTTTACAGTTATTCTTATAGCCATAAAAAAAAATAAAAAATCACATCAGCGTTCTTTTGAAAATGTATATTTTTTTTAACAACACTAAATAACTTAAAATAAATTTGAAAAAAGTTGCCTTTTAAAACAAATACAGTAGATTAGAAAGATACAGGCAGTTTGCTCTTAAATAGGGAATGGGCACTATGTATAACAAGTGGACAGTATGTACCAAAATAAATAAAAAATGTCTTTCAATTTACCAGGTGAAATGTTTGTCCACAACCTTTAAACTGGCAATTTGTGCAGTTGAACACTACACATATAGGCATTTTGCAGCCAAATGCCAAGATACGTTTCTTGGGAGTACCAAAATGGCGGCCCCATGGCTTCAAAGGACTTGGCCTATGGCCAGGGAGGTGGTCGTTCGGTCGGTGGCGAAGGAGTGCGGCAGCGAGTGGTGTGTCGCGCCCTGCGGGGCCTCTGCCTTGTTCGCTTTGCCTCGCTCGCCGCCGCCTCGGTTCGGCCTCCTCTTTCCCCACGTACACTCAACATGGTCCAGGCCACCTCAGAACCCAGCCGTCGGGTACGCAACTCTCCCAGAGAGTTCAAAGCTGAGCCCTGTGTTGTTGTGTGCCCGCGAAACGGACCGTGTGGAAACAGAAGAGCTTTTGTGAGCGGAAATAACCGTGTGTTGTTGACAGGCTGCGGTTAGATAATCCTGACGTTTAAAAACCATGGTTGATCGTAAAACCGGTTAATTGCTGCACCCCTGTACTCGACCCGCCATATACTCGCCGTTCGACACCTGCGGATTCACATATTTGCATTTTTTTTCCAAATATTTTTCATTGGGTCATACGTTCAGTTTTTACAGAGTACCTTTTACTGCCACCAACAGGACTTGAGTTGTGTTGAATCACCCAAGTGCAGTGCCGTTCCGATTTTGTTGTGGTAATTATTTTCTTAATAACCGTTAAGGTGGTATCTCACTGAGTGGCAAATGCTTGCGAAAGTAGTGAATGTTGGATTGTCTGGATTGTCTCTGTCATTAGTAACATCCAGCGACTTTTAGCGATGCACAGCGATAGCGTGAGAAGATTTGGGAAATAGTTGCCATCATAAGTGGCCATCATTTGGGACAGCATTGCGAAGATTAACAACTATTTTGCCACGCCTTTGCCATTTTGTGAACCTTTGGGACCATTTGCCAACTTGTGGAGCAACAGGTGAAATCTATGGATGCGACCTAGTGAAAAGGTGCGCGAACCTGAAGCCTGCTTCATACAACTTTTGACCATGTTCAAAATTTCCTTGTGTGGGTAAAAACTGTTTACGAAAAGTAAAACTGTTGTCGAACATGTTTGCAATCTTTTATAAACTTTGACGAAACCTAAATTTGTTAAAGCATTCGCTGTGCAGTGAAATATGGGCTTTAGAGTCAACCGAAATATGGATCTTTGTCGTCGTCACTGTGGCCCCCAAACAACACACGCTCACATAATTCTATAATTCTGCTCTTAAGGCATGAATAAAACATTTCTTTGTTAAACCTCTCAATACATGAATGGAGTGATACAGTAGGTAGATTGTGTTGCCAGGACCTTCAATCACACTTGCTATGATTTACACGTGAGACGTGCTCACACTCGCATTTTTGCACCCCCTGTGATGTATTAAGCCCCCCCTCACCCGCTGATGGATTTTGCAGATCGGTGCTGTATATGAAGCGGCTGCCGCTCTCTTGCAGTCCGAAAGCAAGTAAAGTGCGAGCGTCGGTGATTCAGCAGCAAGCAGGGCGCGTGATTGATGCTGTTATAGTCAAACACAGTCAGACAGGCCATCATGAGGCGAAATGTCCAGGAGGACTTAAGGGCACATTTAATATAAAAATTGTGGTCATCGTCTAATTTTGGCTCTTTCTTTACATGATGATATATATTAGGGCTGCACAATATATCGAAACAAATATTGATATCGCGATATTGGCCTATGCAGTATGCATATCGCAAAGACATGCAATAAGTTTCATATGGAATTTTATGCTTTTATCTGAATTTGACCAGTCAGACTGTCGAGCTTTACCTGTTTGACATTTATTCAACATGACAAAAAAGGAGAGTTCAGTTCTAAGCTCGTGAGGAAAGAGGAGAGGAACTGACAGATACAATTCACAACTGAACTCTTTTTATTTGGTTTCCGCGCCCCTAGTTACATAGGTGTTCCAACCCTAATAATGCAAATGCAAAACATAGTTGGAACACAGTGTACTTAATGAAAATGTGCACTGCCATCCAATAGTTGAACATTATCGAGAGGTAATTACAATTAATTAAGAATACATTGAGTTTGATTATTTTGCCGCATGAAAAAAATGTAATTCTTTCATTAGAAAATAAAAATGTCATTTCTTTAGGTACATGTTAAATGCAATAATATCTATTGCTATATTGAGCAACTATATTACATAGCTCATGTTTTTCCAATATCGTGCAGCCCTAATATATATAATAATAATTATAACATATAACATATAACATAATTTGCATTGTAATCCAATGTCGGTTAAGTCCCCACAATTATATTATCCAGCAAGGAAGGAAAAGGAAAATGCATGGCTACCTGACCACCAAAAGAGCCTTGTGTGCTTCCAATTTTTTTTTTTTTTTTTTTTAAAAGCAGCCCAATTCTATTTTTTCTTTTTTTTTTTTAAACATTGTTTTTAGAGTCAAGGAAACTTCGGCTGGTTATCTGTGTACAACCTATAGGATAATTTATTCCATTCGCCACATTGTGGAATTTGGGCATGCAGCATAGAACCCTGGCTCAAATAAAGTGCCTTTAAAGCCAGCCCATGTTAGCAAGTGACTCACTGCTTGCTTGCTTCTGTCACAATAAAGGCCCGATCATTATCTGGCCGATAGTTATCGTGCATCATCCCTACTTCGACTCCACAAGAGCTGGTGAAGAAATTGTCCGGATAATTAAAGCTGAATTACTCACCCAGCCCAAGTACAATACAAACTTAGAAAGGTGTGTTTGTTCAACTACAGCCATGCATCAGTTGACTTCTGGCCATAATTGAATTTCAGTGCACAAAATGCAATCTTGTGAATGTTGTTCCCTTAATTACAGCTCATTGCGCGTCCCTTCACAGTGGGGGGGAAAAAAACAAAAAACGATGCCGCTCAATGGGCAGCATTGATCTCCCATTCAGTTGCCCTGTAACTGTGCTTAGTCCAAATATTGTTGCTACCCATGAAGCAATCACCTCTGTGCAGTTGTGACATGAAGGTGGCCATGTGTCGAGCTTTCACACAGAGCTTGTATGCGCCACCGTGCTGTGTTTACACATTCACGCTCTCTCTCGACACATTTTAAACGTTGTCTGAGGTTGTTTGACACTCAGAAACCATTGACCTGCTTGTGTTGCTGTCATGTGACTGTGCCTCGGGGCCAGCAAGCCAACCCCAAGACTCATGTTCACTGTATCTATTTTAAATCCTTACGTCCCAGCTGCTTTCCTACAGAGATGACACGGTCTGGTTTATCGCCACGAAACAGCTGCGAACCATTTAGGGAAATTTACAGCATGAAAATAACGCTAGTGACAGTCCAAGTTAGGGGGGTTGGAATTACCTCATTTCAGGTCTTGCACTGGGTACGTTGCCAAGGAAACCAACCTTGGAATAAGACAAATCGTGTGCGCCAGTGACACTGAACATCTTGTAACATTTGTCTCGACTGTCTTTATTTTTTTGCTTTATATTAATGGAAGCAGTGCTTGTGTGCGCAGGTGTAAAATGTAATCATCCCCAAGTTGGACGTGATGTAACATTACCTTCTGGCTGTGTCTGATTGTGATCGTGTAGTGGAAAAGTGAAACGTCTAAAAGCACAACAGGGATGCGCATTTAAAGGCTTCTTTTATCTTGAAAACATCCAAAGACAAATCGAAGAAGTACAGAAATGTTAACTCATTTACTCCCAATAACGTATAAATACGTTTTTTAACGTTCTAAGTGTCCCAAAGACGTATTTATACGTTTTTTTTGTTTTTTTTGTTTTTTTTTATGCTAGAGCATACAGAAGGCTTTGATGCAGCCACTCAACTGCAAAGAACGGTTACAGAAATTGTAGTTATTACACAAACGGCCAGCAGGTGGCAGCAGAGCAAAGGAGATCAACTAGGGCCATGTAGAATTAAAGCTCAATTACTTACAATTTTAAATGGATTTGTGAAAACTGATGAAACTTAGCTCTCTTCTAATGCTAATTGCTGCAAAACGGAAACAGATAGAAACATACTTTTTTTTCCTGATGAAAGAAGAGACTTTAATCTTTCTTTTGATGCTTTTATAGCAATAGAACACAATATTCTGTGGGCCTTGCAAAATCAGTCAAAATCCAGTAAAACAGCCGGGAGCAAACGGGACTGCTTCTGTGAAAACGGTTGGGAGTGAATGAGTTAATACTCTTTGGCATGCGGGGCTCTTGTCTGTTTTCGCCACCTCAAATGTGAGTAATAAATGGTTGACTCTATCTTTTAGGGGGCTATAAATTTAATCAGTCTTCTTTCATGAAGGACTACAGAAATCAGTGAACAATTACTGTTGAAATGCGGAAAATCAGAGGATTTGGAGAATTTTAAATTAAAAAAATTACTCAACGATAACTCGATTATTAAAATAGTTATAGATTAATTTTATAATTGATTACTTGTCAATTTTGACATGTTTTGTAATGGTATATTTTAGCATGGCAGTATTGTCCTGGAAAATACAGGATGACCCTTGCTTACAATGAGTTCAGACCTTACGGCAGCGACGTAACCTAAATTTGTAGTCTCATCGATACGAACTGTATTTTTGCTCTGACAGAAACAGCCCAAAATAATCACAAGCAAAGCCTCATTCGTAACATTGTAAAACTACTATTTCATATTGCTTGAGTTTGTTGTCCTTCTCATTTCATTTCACAAGTATTCCAATCTGTTGTTGGGATATTATCACCTGGCTCGTGCTGCATTCAGTCTCGTGTGGCCCCCACACTGTAAATTGCAACACCCGTGTGTTCTTTCAAAAGTACACTGCTTCTTGTTGTTTTGAGGGATTGGTCAGCAGGGAACACACACAAGGTGCACGGCGTAATTATGTCGCCGTCACCACTCATTAAACGCTCGGCTATCTGCTAACGGCAACAGTTAAAAATCCTTCAGTACTGAGTGCTTTCGATAAGACCCCCACCCACCCACGTTTTTCTCTCACCTTCTGGCGCGAAGTCATTAACAGCTGCTATGTTTGTTGAAGTGTGACTGACCCTGTAAATCTCCTTTTTATGGAATAACGCTGCTCTACACTGTCTCAACTGGTATGATTGTATTTTTTTTTTTTCTTTGGCGGCCAAAAACACTTTTGTAGCCAATATGACAATGATGATGGTCTCAATAATGTATAATTCTTCCAGTCTTTACTCTGAAAAGTGGGGCCTGACCGACTAATCGGCCAATTATTGGCCTTCAAACATCTTCCAAAACACTCGGCCAATTGGGCCAAATGGCCGATGATTTTCCCCTGAAAACGTTATCGAAGAAAACCGAAGTATGACTTTGGGAAAGCACCCTGAATGCACCATTTTGTGTAGCATTAGCAACTACCGGCCCTGTGTAGCATATGTTGTTCTCATTATTCTGTTGTTCCTAAGTGTTGGAGTTAACTGTAAAAATACACACAATTATAAAAATGATATCCACTGCATATTTAGATGCAAAACATGCTTTGTTTTTAAAACATCGCTAGCCTAGCGCTAATGCTAAAAGCGAAGGGAGGATCCCATTCAAATGCTTCCTTCAAATACCGAATGTGCACACGCAAAGGCACAAGTTGCGAAAAACGAGTTATTTTAACAGAATTCAATCGCAATTTTCGTCTATAATCACTTTAAGTGTGTACCGGGTATGTCTTCAATTTGATGTTAGCTTTGGAGTGATGTAATGCTTTCTCAGATGTCATTAATGCTAAGCTCTTTAAAGTGCGATCTGTGCCAAACAAAACACATTTTACAAGTCATTGATGGTAGGGCTGAAGCTATCACATATTTTGGTATTCAGATATTACACTGAAAATTCTATCGAACACTAGAATATTAGGATTAAAAAAAAAGTCACATTCACTGATTTGTTTTTGCATTTGTTGATATGTTTTAAAAATATATAAAATAATTCCCATGGTTTTGGGTGCATTTTTTCTCTCCCCCCATTTTCTGCATATTAAATGTTTTATCAACATTTTTGAAGAATATTTTTGGCTTAATCCAAAAATGCATTTCAATAGGTATCAATTCCCGGTGGCGCATTGCTGTCATGCATAGAATGAGCAATAGTTGCTGCCGCTGGACTCTTCTTCCTGACAATGCACACCAGTACAGTACACAAGGCAGATAAAAATAAAATAAATTATTCTTGGTTCTCAAATTATTCGAGGAGTTGACAGACTTCTGCAAAGGTACCACAAAGACTGTGGAAATACATTTGTTTTAAATATTTGCAATGCAAGTCAAGAAGTCTTATGGAAGCAGCAATCTGTTACCCTTTCAGCCCTCCCTGTTTTCAACATGGTCCCCACTTCCCACCCAATCAAAAAAGCTCTCAGCGTCAGGCTTATGACCCTCGCCGGTCGCCATGGCAACGAGGGCCTGCCTCCCAGAGAACACGCCGTGCATGTTAAGTGCTTTCTCGGAGGCTTGCCGAGCTGCCGGCGCGTACGTTCGCTCACATGCACACTCACAGCTTATCAAGGCTCACTGTCGAGTATCGTCTTAGAATAAATAATTTATTAATTCATCCAATAATTGGATATATTGCAATAAAATTTAATGCTAATTTAAAAAGTATATTTCCCCCCCCCTTTTTAATGTACTCACGCATTTTGGAGAAAATTGCTTTGCTACACAAGTAAATTGATTCACGCACTTGGTGACGGAAAATTACAGTTGACCCCCCCCACCCCCCATCCTCCAATCCGTGGGGTAAGACAACCAGGCTGGCCCGTGAAAAGCAAAAATCCACGTATAATTGACGCCCATTGAAATGAATTAAGTGGGAAAAAATAATTTAAAGTTAAACCTCTCAAAAAATCATAAAAACACTGATAAACTTTCACTGTACGTTTCCCCATAAAACCCGTATACAAAATGTCTACAGTACTATGAATACTATGCAATGGCACAGTGTAGTCATGCACAAACATGGAAAAATTGAGCCAATGTGTTCTGTGCTGTCCTAAAAAAAAAAAAAAAAAGGTGACTCAGTAAAAAGTCGGTTCAAATTATTTATCGCTTCCTTTTTTAAAGTTGCTGTGAGTGTGTATGAGAGAAGCAGAGAATGTTTGTCCCGAATCATCATCCTCCCCACACAGACACGCATTCATTTCCTCTTCCTCGGTGTTGTACGTCAGCGCTGAAAACGACAACAATTGATTCACATAAAAAAGAAGCAAGCGTTGCGTGCAAATGAGAGCAAATGGACTGTGAGGGTTGACAGAGGCCGAGTTGTGCGCGTTCTTACGGGGAATCTGACGTTCTGGCCCCGGCGGTCGTCGGAGGTCTTCTGACTCATTTTAATCACAATCGAGCGCTATCGTCATCTCCCGTTGGCGGCTGAATTTGGATTAATTCTGCGTGTGGTTTAAATTGAGGTTAATCTTAAACGGGAACAAAGTTTATCTTCCTTGATATGAACAAGTCAGTTGTCTGCATTATGTCAAGTTTGCCAAAATAATGTATTGTCAGTATTTGATCATTAATAGGTGAATTGGGGTTGGCCTTTATCTGTACAAGGCTGTTTTTCGAATAGTATCAAACAAACAAGGTTAGCGGTATACAGTAATCCATCCAATAGGGATTTAGCCCTACCACATATAAGCGAAGAAAAAAATGATTGCCCCAATCAAGCATGGCTGACGGGATAATTTTTCTGTAGTCATGCCAATCCTCATTTTCCTTGTTTGGTGACTTGCTACCAAAATTTACCACTTTGGGTGGTATGATGACTTTTCTCCATTATGGCATTTCATACATATTAATTTTACACATTTAACTGCTTTCGTGGACTGGGGAAAAATTGAATGCTGTTGTTATTCCGTGCACTAGGGTTCCTGCTGGATGCAGTACAGGTAACATAGCGCTTTTATTTACCTGTGTGTATTAAACAGAGTGCTAATACTCACCTGTTGCCTACTTTTTTTTTTTTTTGTCCTCATGATGATGACATTTGCACTTCTGTGCCCGAGCCTTTTATATGCACGCCCTGGGTCACCCGGGGGTCACTAGTGACGGGTCTCTTTGGGTCCTGTTATGCGTCCTCATCTGCCCGTATGCAAAGTATTATAGTTTTGGAATTTTTCATTTGTTAGTTTTTATTAGTTTTAGTTATTTAATAAATGCTTAGTTTTAGTTTAGCTTCAGTATTAATTTTATTTTTTATGTGTATTACTTGTGTACACTGTTTGAAAGTGCTATATAAATAAAGTTGACTTGACTTGACTTTGGCGATGGCTGGAGCGCGCCACCTCTACCTCGCAACCAGGAAAATGGGCGTGTGTAACGGTTTCTCCATGATCTGGTTCTTCTTCGGTACATTGAAGGTGGAATAAATGATGTTCTCAAAAAGTGGAAGCCAAACATCTATTTGTCACGTTTTTTAAAAAAAAACTGCGCATGCGGAAGACCATCCTACCAGCTCTCCTCCTCGTCCGGGGGAAACGCCTCTCAAATGTCGCTAACGTCCGAGCTCGTCTTCATCTTCATCAGTATCTGCAGCCGGCCTCTCTTCATACGGATGTCCTCTTGCGGCTCTCAGCTATTTTCAAAGTACGTGGCAGCTCGGTGGAACTACAACGATGAATGGCCGAATCCGAAGCTCACTACACGAAGCTAGCTACATGCTAGAACCACTCGAAGTGCGCATGCGCAGCTAGGAACGAGCACGCACGACATCGTTACGCATATTGATTGACAGGATCGAGAAACAATCGTTTAGAGATCGACCGATAATCGGTCGGGCCGATAATCGGGGCCGATATTTGACATATTGGTACATATCGGTATCGGTCTGTTTTATTAATCTGACGGCCGATATGAGCGATCCATTTAAAACTCCGTCTTTTCGCTTCGAATGCAGCCCAGAGCGTCTCTGTCTGTTATGGAGTCCAACTCCAGCAATGTAACGCCCATAGCAGCATTTGATTGGTTAGCCGTGCAAGAGCCAGAACCAATCAGTAGTGTATGCCTGTATCACAGTAGCCGGTCACACACGCACCCACGTACACAACGCGACAGACACATGCTTCGAAGGTAAGTTAAAAGAGAAGAGACTCCGCCGATCGTTTCACCATGATAAGCTAAACACATTGAATTATGTTGTGTATTAAATGCACTATATGAATGGAGCTGCATTGCCTTGCATTGAATCCCCGCTAGCTAACAGTGGTGTGTTCAGCTTAGCATGTAGGCTAACACCCAGTAGCTAATTCGCTACTTGAACTACATTTGAACACACATTTTCACTTAATTAAGTAAATAATGTTTGTTAGAAAGGTTCCAAATATTAACAGTTGTCATTATTATATTGTCTAGTTCCATGTTAAGAGTAGAGTAACGTCATTATATTTACCTCTCGTGACGCACACATTGCATTCTGGGTCACGTCCATTACTTGTTGCATAGCGGTTATTATGCAGTGAGATGCCACAATGACACTAAATAGCGTTTAGTTACTTTATATTGTGTTTATTTGTCGCACTGGTTTGCCATTGTGTGCCTTAAGCTTCGACGTCGATTTGATTGACAGCTCGTTGTGCACCTCGTTAAAGTCCGCTCCGTAACAAATTAAGTGTCTCAAACACCGTTTAACTACACGAACGTGTCCTCTTCCGTATGTTTGGCATTAGTAGAGAAGTGCACTAAAGTATAGTGTGCTTATTTGCTCGTTTTGTCTCTCTTTTCACGTCATGTCTGCCGTCATTTGGGACATTATCCTCTCAATGAATGCCACTAATATGTAACATCTACGGCCGTACACGGCTGCAATTAATGTTCAGTGATGTAATTTCGTTACGTGCATCATACTTTGAATAATGAGCTCATGTTTGGTGTGTTGTATAACTTTCTCGTGTGTTAGTAACTATATGTGGACAGCTAAGATAGTGCTTGTTAATGTGAATTAGCAATGTTGCAGCCCAGTTATTACTTAGACAAGTACATCTGTGCCATTAAGTGATACAGTACAGTACAGTAGTGAGAGAATAGTGTGCCCATATACACACACGTGTCTATAAGTGTAAAACACATTAAACAGCAGAAAGTGGCAGCGGTCCACCGCAACAATGTCTGTTTAACCAAGTTATTCTTACTATTATTATAACCAAGTTATTTTACTCAACCCTTTTTCTGCGTTGATTGGGGCATCCTAAGTGGCAGTAAACTACATGATGAAGTGTCTTTTGACAGTTCTCTTGTAGAGAGGAGTAGCATGATATTGCTGTTCTCGATTTAAGATCCTCAGCTTATCAAAACTGTCTATATGGTAACAATAACAATAATCATAATAAGGTCTACAAGAACTGTATGGTGTTCAGGGATGAATAGTTTTTCTCATGGAATTTTTTTATTTATTTTTGCTGTAGTAATAAGTAATGCCACAGCTGATGCACATTTTGAATGACAGGGTTTCTCCTATTACTTCAAAATATAAAAATATAACATTTATAGAATAAAACTACAAGTATCCCAAATGCTATAAAAGGTAATGTCACATTGGCCCCCACATTTAACTCCCCCCGCCACCAACGTCTTATTGCAGATAGAAGGATGTAAAATGAAAAGTGTAGTGTGAGAATCCATTGTAAAGAACGGTTAGGGTTTGCATTATTCAAAAATTTGGTGCCAACATTTTAACTTTTACTGCAAATGAATATCGGTTTCAAATATCGGTTATCTGCCTCCTTGACTACCGATAATCGGAATCGGTATCGGCCCTGAAAAAAGCATATCGGTCGATCTCTACAATCGTTAAGATGATCCACCAGGAAGACACAGCCACAAAATATCCTTGAACCCACCTTTCAAAGTTTAAAGAAAAAAAGAAAAGCCGATTACTTCTTTGGTTGTTGCTTCAGGTCTTTCCAGTGCACTGCTGTTGATATAGCGCCTCCATAATGGCTCAACACTGCAACTGCAGTTAAAATGCATTCCTGCCGAGCTCAAGCAAAAACAGCTGGAGCGCTGTGTTGAGCGATATCAGTGGCTCAGGCTGGAGGTGGGGATCAAATTAGGTGGAGGTGGCCGCCTCTGAATTTTGTACACAGGAAAAACCCTGATTATCATCATTCAAATCGTTGCTGTATTTTCCAATTGGACTAAAAAGTTATCTGATCTGATCTGAACACTGGCTCAGAAACTTTTTTTTTTTTTTTTACAAAATGCCATAAAACACTTAAATTCACGTAAGAGAGTATTTATCTGCCTATTTACCAAAACAATGACATTTTACTTCAGTGTGAAAACTCACAATCTTTGCAGTCAAATCAAACAACCCGAGTCAGTTGCAAATGTGTCTAACTATAATAATGATTTTCCCTTTTCTGTCGTCTTTCTCTATTTTTACATCACTCATTTGTTTTTGGCATTTCCATCCATCTACAAAAACTACCAATATCCCCTTAGTATGTACATTCTAAACAGTTGGCATGCCAGGGAGAGAGGCTAACCCGCTCAAGCTCATTTCTCAAACAAACCCTCTCAGACCTCTTGTACAGCTTTACATTCACACTCTTCAAATATGTGAAATCCTCTTCCAAACCAAATAGTCTCACTGACTTCCCTCCACAGTATTTGGTTAGCAGCCTGGTGTGTGTGTGTGTGTATGCGTGTGCATGTGTTCTCACTCCTGCGCTTACTATGCCTCGATATCAACACTGTGTGAGAATCAGTATTTAAATACACACTCTCTTAGCCTGCCCCCTACTGTTGCCCAGGCCGACTTTCAAACACACGTGCAAACACGCACACACACTCTGGGGGTAAAAACTGCACCCCCGAAGTATTACAAGCAAGAGGAATGACATTTGAAAGCCCCCCAAGCAGTTTAATTAGCATTCTGGAATTTTCTAAGACAGGTTTACCCCAATTAACCCCCTGATTATGCAGTTTCGAGACAGACTGGAGGTGAAGGATTTTGTGGATCATACTGCTTACGGTGGTTGTTTGGCGATACTGCAGCGGTTTTGTGCTCAGCTCTCATTAGCATAAAAGCAGGTAGACAATTGGCATGAGTCTTCACGGCTTTGCATCTACTTCGGGAATTAAAGTGCAAGCATCAAAACTTAAGAATTATTCAAATATATTGTTTCCCCCCTGTCAAAGACCTTTTGTTGATGGCTACCTTTTCACATTGAGTTAACCCATTTAATCCCAAATTTTTCCCAGACATAAAAATCAAAATTAGGTGTCATACATTTCATTTCATCCAAGCCATGCATTCTGACAATATGTACTGAAAATATTTTGAAAGATAATCCAGTATCATTTTTAGAGCCCTGTAAATCATATTATTATTGTCCATCACATTTGTGACCAGTGGGTCGAAATGGGTTAATCTAGTTGAATATGTTGTTCTAAGGGCCAGCAAAATTTTACCCTGTATAAAATATATTTATTTGTGTGCCTTGGAAATATTTTATACTGTTGTTCCCAAAGTGGCCAGTTGGTGTCATCCTCTTACCATTATTATTCATATTTGAAAACAGTGCACTCTCTCCATATACATATCTCCCAAAATTTACTTATCTATTTTTTTCCCCTCTCTCCAGGACCAGAAGACAGTTAAGAGCCAGAGCGCAGTTCGTCCTGGAGCCTTTCAACCGCCTCCCACCCCTCCGACTCTTCCCCCCCATCGGAGTCGCGTCGTGACTTTAAGACCTGAGACACGCACAACATTCAGACACCTCACCGTTACCCCGACACCGCCAGCATGATCACCTCAGAGCTTTCTGTGCTTCAGTGAGTGACGTATCAATCATCACAAATCACCATCCTGGCCTACTCTATGCAAAAAAAACAAAAACAAACAGCCCATGTACTTGGATAACTTTGGTAAATTCTTTATTATGCGCTGCTAGGGACTCATCCAATGAGTCAGGGGCCACAGATGCAGTGAGCCTCAGTATGAGCATGGCGGACATGGAGGACCCTGAAGTGAAGGGCAAAAAGAAGCGAGGGAGGCCCGGGAAACAAGCGCAGGTAAGACAAAAAACATGTTTTTATATTTGAATGCATTTTTAATCGCAGTATGGGGGATTGTGGAAAAATCTTTGAATATTTTGTTAAGGCTCAGAACTGTGTGGGATCTTATTGGAACACCACTCCCTCGTAAACTCTGGGCTCTTTTTTTTTTTTTTTTTTTTTTTTTTTTTGGGCCCTAAAACTGAATGTCCCCCTCTGTATAGACGGCCAATAAGAAGCCCCGCAAGACACCGGCGGACAAGGGTGTGGGCGGGGCTAGGGGGCGAGGCAAAGCCAACGGCGTGGCCCAGCACAACGGCGACAGCTCGGAGCCCATCACTCTGTTCGAAGTGGTCAAGCTGGGGAAGAGTGCCATGCAGGTGGGCCCGCCACTAAAATGCAAAATGTTGAATTAAAGCTCAAAGCTAATTGGACTGGTTGTGCGTTTTGTGTGTGTGTGTGACTTTTTTTTTTTTTTTTTTTTTTTTTTTTTTTTTTTGTGGGGGGGGGGGGCAGTCCGTGGTGGACGAGTGGATCGAGTCGTACAAACAGGACAGAGACTTGGCCCTGCTGGATCTCATCAACTTTTTCATCCAGTGCTCCGGGTGCAAAGGTAAAGAATAGAAGCGGAAGTTGATGGTTGAATGCGTCACTAAAGCATCCTACGTCCACCCTCACCAGGCACGGTTAGGATTGAGATGTTCCGGAACATGCAGAACGCCGAGATCATTCGCAAGATGACGGAGGAGTTTGATGAGGTAAGTCCCTAAGTGACTGGAAGATGAAATTCCTCTCACACTGCCAGCGTTTTTTTTGTTTTGTTTTTTTTAGATATCAATGTTGCTATTCATTGGCACTGACATCATCTGTAGGATGATACACATATAGTATCTTATTGTATTATATCTATAACTGCGTTCATTGTATGTGTTAAAATCTGATATATACATTGTGATATCTAAGATATGATAACTAGAGAGACCGATGTTTTTTGTTTTTTTTTCAGGGGCGATACCGATTATTAGTAGTCAAGGACGCCCATAACGGAGCCGATATTCATTTTCACTAAAAGGGAAAATATTGGCATCAGAAAGTTAAAAAATACAACATTTTTAAGCTTACATTTATTTCTTGAACAATATTTAGAGTTTGTAAAATATTGGCGTTAAAAAAAAAGAAAAAAAAAGGCTTAGTCCATAGACATTTTTGTTTTACAAATCTAATAAAAAGTTCAGGAATCTTCCAGGGGCAGTAAAAGTTTTCAAAACGTAAATAAAAACTTAAGTAAATAGCTCCCTATTGTTTGCTAGAGTAATTTTGAATTCAAGCACAGACAGAGGGCGCAGACATTCCCCAGTGTCAGAAGCATCTATGAAAATTTAAATATATTAGTTCTCTGATATTTTTTTCACCTGAACACTTTTTTTAGACTGCTCTATTATCGGCCGTATGATTTTTCAAAATGCTGCTAATCGGTCTATCCCTAATGATAACATAGTGCAGCTGCCGTTCTTGTCGTAAAACCTTTTATCCCGCACTCCTGTGTTCTATACAATCTAAAAACAAAAAGGAAGAAAAACAATTACTCTTCATAAAAAAAAATAAAAAAAAACTCCATCTGCGGTCCACAGGACAGCGGCGACTACCCGCTCACCATGCCGGGGCCCATGTGGAAGAAATTCCGCTACAACTTCTGCGAGTTCATCTGCGTGCTGATTCGCCAGTGTCAGTACAGCATCATCTACGACGAGTACATGATGGACACCGTCATCTCGCTCCTCACCGGGCTGTCCGACTCTCAGGTCCGAGCCTTCAGACACACGTCCACGCTTGCCGGTAAGAAGACTGACCCACTTGACGTCTCAAGTGAAGAAAACAGACATATTTTGTAATAGTTGGACAATGTAGCTTTGGCGGTGATTTGAAGGTTGGATATGTCAAAGATTAGAAATAAAAATGATTTGACTTGATTAGTGTATTTTATGTGCATGGTTCCAAGTTCTCCTTCCGAGTCCACTTCCATGGCGAGAGTTAACTGCATAACGTCAATTTGTATCGGCCATAGCTATGAAGCTCATGACAGCGCTGGTGAACGTGGCGCTCAACCTCAGCATCCACCAGGACAACACGCAGCGGCAGTACGAGGCGGAGAGGAACAAGATCGCCGGCAAGCGGGCCAACGAGAAGCTGGAGCTGCTACTGCAAAAAAGGAAGGAGGTCTGCAAAAAAAAAAAGAAGCAAACTTGTATCACATTCGTTCTTTTTATTGTAAAAAATATCTAATGTGTTTGTCTCTGTGTAGCTTCAAGAAAACCAGGACGAGATTGAGAACATGATGAACTCCATCTTCAAGGGCATATTTGTGCATCGCTACAGGTGCAAATTCTCTTGGCCTCTACTGTATGAATTTTGTAAAGCTTAAATAGGTTCATATGTTACAATTCTATACTAGGAAAAAACAGTATTGGTTCAAAGTAGGAAAAAAATAAATAAATAAATAAAAATTCCCTCCTTTGTATTTTTTTCATATTATTATTATTATTACTCTCATTCTAATTATTTTAGATTGGTAATTTCTCACAATGTTGAGCGCTTGTTTCCTGCGAGTTTGCTTGTTACCTGTGAGTTTTCTATTTTGTATGTTAAAAAAATGGTAAAATAAAGCTACAAAAAAAAACCCCCGAAATAACTGAAAATAAAACCAATAGGAGAAATCCAATCAATGTATTCCATGTACTCCATATCTATATATTATAGTTGTTTTAACTTTTTTTATTTATTTTTAAGGTCCCTTTAAAGATGGAAGCATTTTATATTTTTCATGATTTTGGCGTGTGGGGTAAATTAATCATTTATGTAATGTTGACAAATCACAGCTGACACAGAGCGCAGAACTAGGTGGAAAACATTTTTACTTCTGAAACTAAATTGCATATGTTCATAACAGCAAAGTTACTATTTTAGTTGTCTATAGTGTCTGTGCTATCTTTTCATATCTAGAAAACCTGTATTGAATTTAGTAGTCATAGTAATCAGGTTCATTGCACCCATTAAGGCCATGTTTGTCGTTTGACATTTAAAACGGCGCTCCCGATGACTCCCAGGGATGCGATTGCTGAGATCCGAGCCATCTGCATCGAGGAGATTGGCGTGTGGATGAAGATGTACAGCGACGCCTTCCTCAATGACAGCTACCTGAAGTACGTCGGCTGGACGCTACACGACCGGGTGAGCTCAACGGAAAACTCTGGCGTGTCCTTATCCCTTTTTGTATGTTTGCTCAGTTTTTTTTGGTCCTTGTCTCCCTTTCAGCAAGGCGAGGTGCGTCTCAAGTGCCTGAAAGCGCTGCAGAACCTGTACACCAACCGGGACTTGTTCCCCAAACTCGAGCTCTTTACCAACCGTTTCAAGGTAACGCCACAACCAAGCCGCAAAATATAAAGTGTATTTTTAATTTTAATTTTTTTTAAGTGATGGCCGTTCTTTTTGTCACAACAGGACCGTATTGTATCGATGACGCTGGACAAGGAGTATGATGTGGCTGTAGAGGCCATTCGATTAGTCACGCTCATCCTACAGTAAGTAACCATGACGGCGTTTCAGACAATATGGCGGATCTTTGTCCTGGGCGGGGAAACTCAGTGTGGGGCCAGTTATGATGTTAATTTCCCTCACTGTTACGTCACATAGGCATGTTTTAAAATAGTCAGATAACAAACTATTTACTTAGCTTATACATAAGCAATTAACTCATTTAAACACTGCAATATATAAATAAGTTTTTTAACACCTGAGCACCCCTCAATTGGAGGGCCTCTCGGACTTTGAAGAAGAAATTGTGCCAAAGAAATTGTGTATAACAAGGCATTAATCATGAAAGAATATCATGATGTCGCACATCAAATTAAACTGCAGAACCGGGGCTACAAGAATATATAAGCCATTTTTACATGCCCCAAACGCCAACTACGGTACCGGTAATTTAATTATCAAATATAGAAATTGGTTTTGTGCCACACAGTGGATTAACTCTGCTCTCCCACTGTGCTACTTCATGCAAAACACACAAGTGATCCACCTGAACAAATCTCACAAGTGTTCCCTTTATTATGACACAAAAAGTATTCAAATTATTCCTTGGGGTTGCGGAGATATCCTCTTTTTTTATTTTTATTTTGGGTATGTATTTTTTTAGCAAAAATCTTAAAAATAGCTTAGGGCTTAAATTAATACTTTGTCCTTCACTCCCCAAGACGTATTTGTTTTTTTATTATGCTAGAGCATACAGAAAGCTTTAATACAGCTAAGCGGCCAGCCGGTGGCAGCATAGTATAAGAGATCAGCCAGGGCCATGTTGCAACAAGTTCTTTTTGCCAGTGTTTTCACAAGGAATGTGAATAATGATGAAACTTAGCTATAGTCTAATGCGAATTGCTGCAAAACGAAAACGGATATAAACATACTTTTTTTTCCTGATGAAAGAGGAGACTCTAATCTTTCTTTTGGTAAGTTCCATGTTTTTATAGCAATAGAACACAATATTCTGTGGGCCTTGCTAAATCAGTCAAAATCCAGTAAAACAGCCAAGAGCGAAGGGGATCGCTTCAGTGAAAATGGCTGCGAGTGAAATGAGTTAAAAATATATTCGTCATAATATTTCCCATGTTTGACAATATTGTGCTCGTGTCGTTACAGGGGCAGCGAGGACGCGCTGTCCAATGAGGACTGTGAAAATGTCTACCACCTGGTCTACTCTGCCCACAGGCCCGTGGCTGTGGCCGCCGGCGAGTTCTTGCACCGGAAGTGAGTCGGCGCTGACCTAATGCGGTTTTAATTTTATACAGTCCCTGATCAATCCGCCCTCTGCCCGTCGTTGCCAGGCTATTCAGTCGTCACGACCCGCAGGCGGAAGAGGCGCTGGCCAAGCGCAGAGGCCGGAGCAGCCCCAATGGGAATCTCATACGCATGCTGGTGCTCTTCTTTCTGGAGAGTGAGGTAATACTGGAGGAACTCGAGGCCAGTTGTTCCCATTCACTGTGCCACATTAGTTTTCACTTAGATTTCATTTTGATATTTTTTTTTATTTTATTTACTACAAATAATGTATGTTTGTTCATCTATCTAGGACAGTGACTTAGAGAGCTGACATCTTAGTAAATTAGTATTTGATTTGAATTTCTCTCACTGCTCATGTTAAAATTGCTGTTGCTGTTTGTTTGTGTGCGTGTAGCTTCACGAGCATGCAGCCTACCTGGTGGACTCCTTATGGGAAAGCTCTCAGGAGCTGTTGAAAGACTGGGAGTGTATGACCGAGCTGCTGTTGGAGGAGCCCGTGCAGGGGGAGGAGTGTAAGACGCAGTATCGCATCTTACTATAGTCAGCCGCTCTTTTGCTGACTATTAATGCCTCCCCCCTAAAACCTTCATCTGTCCATCTCTGCAGTGCTGTCGGACAGACAGGAGAGCGCGCTAATAGAGCTGATGGTGTGCACCATTCGACAGGCGGCAGAGGCCCATCCGCCTGTCGGCAGAGGCACTGGCAAACGGGTGGGTCATGCCATACACTCGTGTTCATTTTATTCGCCATTTTTAAATTTAGTCTCAGCTATAGTCCATTATCAGTCACACTTGTTAGTTTTTATCAGAGTTCGCATTTTTTGTCGACTATAAATCTAGAATTTGAGTCTTTATTTTAGTCCAAGAAAAGGTAATTTTATTGGTCTAGTTTGAATCAACAAAAACCGTCAACGTTTTAGTCTAGTTTTAGTGAGGACAATCATTTTACCCCTGCATAATTTTTTTTGTCAGTAGATTATGTTGAACATTTCGGATCTAAAAATATTTCACATGAAAATTCCTCTCGTCTTCTCGATTTATAGTAATAACCATAATTTACTTTTTTATTTATTTTTTTATTTTTTTATAAACCTTCACCGTAAATCCACCTCTTGTCTGTCCCATGTGTTTTATGCATGTTGCACTTGCTCGTTGCAGATTTGAAAAGGGGAGGTGTCACAACAGTGACAGGTTAGCAAAGACATGATTTTACAAAAACATATTAATTTCATCTCATTTTTGTTCCTGAACTAAAATGCCCATAGATTTCAGTCCAGTTTTTATTAAGTGAAGTACATTTTCATCTCTTCTTCATCAGTCGACGAAAATGCATTCTGATTTAGCCCCAGTTATTTTTTATTAATGAGGGTTTTATTATAGTCTAGTCTAGTTTTAGTCCCGGGAAAAATGTATGTTGACGAAATTTGTGCTTAGTTTTCGTTGATGAAATTAACACAACTGTACACTATTCACTGTTCAGCATATTTTCCTTTCAAACTGAATGATTTGGGGGTCACTATCGGAGCCAATTTGGGGGGGCCCCCTTTGCGGTCAAAGTCAGCAAAGTGTCGGAGATGATCCGGAGCGATTATATCTTAGAATGTGTATGTGTTGTGTTTCTGTGTGCCTACCAGGTGCTGACAGCCAAGGAAAGGAAGACCCAAATAGACGACAAAAACAAACTGACGGAGCACTTCATCATGGCTCTGCCCATGCTGTTGTCCAAGGTGCGAGAGAGGCCTTTGCTCAAGTCCCCATGTGTGGAAGGGCCGGGCGATTTGACCCGCCCCCGTTGTTCTCCCATCTTCCCCCGCAGTACCAAGCCGACTCTGAGAAAGTGGCCAACCTCCTGCAGATCCCGCAGTTCTTCGACCTGGACGTGTACAGCGCCGGGCGCATGGAGAAGCACCTGGATGCGCTGCTCAAGCAGATCCGGCTGGTGGTGGAGAAGCACATCGAGACGGACGTGCTGGAGGCGTGCAGCAAGACCTACAGCATCCTCTGCTCGGAAGAGTACACCATCATGAACCGCGTGGACATCGCCCGCTCGCAGCTCATCGACGAGATGACCGATCGCTTCACGCACTCCGTGGAGGAGCTGCTGCAGGAGGTGGGGCCAGTGTTGCTAACCAAAACTACAGCACCGACCAATGCGTGTTGACAGTTTCTGAGATGAACTTGCGTAACAGATTGGTGAACCCATCACATTCTCTTTCACTAGTCACGAACTGTAGGGATAGACCGATTTTATCGGCACCAATATTCAGCATTTTGACAAATATCAGCATCGCCTATTTTGAAGAATCATATGACTTGACTAGAGATCCATTCAAAAAAAATGTTAACTTCAGGGAACGAACTATTGAAATGTTCAGAGATGCTGCTGACCCTGGGAAATCTATGCACTTTCTGTTTTTGGTTGAAATTAAAAGAGAATTTCATACTTTAGATACTTTGAAATTTTCTAAAACGTTTATTTATTGTAGAAAACAATATGGTAAATGGTACTACATTTATGTAGCGCTTTTCCACCTTTAAAGCCCTCAAAGCGATTTACTGTACATTCGACTACCCATTCACCTACTGATTACGCAGCATCAGGAGCAACTTAGGTTCATTATCTTGCTCAAGGATACACCGACGTGGTCACAATGGCATGGGATCGAACCCACAACCTCTGCCTTGGAAGACGATCACCATACCACTGAGCCATGCCACCCCAATAGGGTACTATATATTAGTCTTAAGTTTTTATTTAACTTTTGAAGACATGCTACTGCCCCCCTGGGAGATTTAAAGCAAAGATGTATTGACTAAGATATCCCCCCCCCCACCAATATCGGGTATTCTAGTCCAATATGTTACAAACCCTAAAAGTTGTTCAATAAACTTAGATTAAAAAATTCTAAGAAAATTTAAGAGCTCGAGTTTACTTTTTTTTTTTTTTTTTTTTTTAATTTTGATGCCAATATTTTCCCTTTAGTGAAAATGAATATTGGTTATTGACGTCCTTGATTACTAATAATCTGATTCGGCCCTTAAAAAAAAAAACAAAAAAAACGTATTGGTCTATCTCCAACAAACCAATATCACAATATAAAAAATGCTTTCAGAAATAGTAATTTAGCAACACGTTTGTTGGCTCACAGGCAGAGGAGGCAGACGACGACGACATCTACAACGTTTTATCCACCCTCAAGAGACTCACAGCCTTCCACAAGTAAGACCCTCTAATCGCTTGCGGCGCAATCCGACAGTAGTTGCGAACGTTTGTGACCCTCGACGTCATCTGCCGTCGCTCAGCGCCCACGACCTGACGCGCTGGGATCTGTTCGGCAACTGCTACCGACTGCTGAAGGCGGGCATCGAGCTGGGCTCCATGCCGGAGCAGATAGCCGTGCAGGCGCTGCAGTGCTCCCACTACTCCATCCTCTGGCAGCTGGTCAAGATCACGGAGGGGGCTCCCAGCAAGGTGACACACACTAGGAACTCAAATAGATGAATAGACTTTTGGATTTTTGTTGGAAAAAGGCAGGCGTGTATTTGATGGAGTTGCTAATTTTTCTATGTGAGGAAAAGGCCTCTTTGTAATGCCACTTGTGTTATGTTCTTATGTTCATGTAGGATGACTTGCTGGCCCTCAGGAGAGTCGTGAAGTCTTTCCTTGCCGTGTGCCAGCAGTGCCTTTCCAACGTCAACACGCCCGTCAAGGAGCAGGTAGAGATGCTTGATTATGGAGAAAAATAATGATCATGATTGTTTTTGACAATAATTGAAATCCAAGTAAGTTCCTTTTAGTTGAAACAAAATGTTTAAATGTGAAAAACAAATTTAGAAAAAAAATATTAAGACAAATAAAATTCTTTGAAACACTATAATTATGCAAGTTCCTTTTGGATTAAATTTAATTTATTAAATTAGTTATTTTTACATTTAAAAAAGTTGCAAATGTATCAATTTAAACAACTCAAAAATTAGTATTCATCTTTTTTTATGATTATGTGAATTGTGGAGTGTAATAATTGTGGGAATGTTGAAGCATTCCCACGTTATTGTGATTTTTATTCTCCACACTTTTTTTTTTCGCGTAACAACTCGCACATAATACTTAAAATTTCCATTATTCAAATTTTAACTAGCTTAAAAAATTCACGCCTCCCGGAGTATATATTGTCTGATTCCACATTGCTTACAGTGTTTGCACAATTTAACATTTACCGGTAATATCAACTCTTTCCCATTCATTTTCAATGGTAGAGACATTGAACTTTTTCTAAGTATCACTTTCCATGCCCACTTCATACATATAACTTAATATCATTACCAGGTGTCTGATACTGCTTGGTGGCACAGTTGGTAAAGCGCATTGTCCAGTAACCAGGAGTTCATAATTTCATAATTTATCTCTCCATTTACTTCATAAGCATTCCACATGCATTCAAAATCTTAGCATTCAGCTTTCAGCATTCTCACGCAATTTCTCCAGAAATTGCACTTAGTCTAGTTGAAATTGTAATTGAAATTCGATGAATTGCACAGCCCTAGGAAGCAGGTCCAATTTCAGAAGGCTCTCACCCGCAGCCCTACCCATTTCCCGGGTTTCACGCCCATCTATTCCGCTTAGGCCTTCATGCTCCTCTGCGACCTGCTGATGATCTTCAGCCACCAGCTGACGACGGGCGGTCGTGAGGGCCTGCAGCCGCTGGTCTTCAACCCCGACGGCACGCTGCAGAACGAGCTGCTCAACTTCGTCCTGGACCACGTCTTCGTCGACCAGGACGACGAGAACCAGAGCATGGGTGAGAGCGGCCCGTTTGTTTGAAAGAGGCATGAAGCACGTAAAACCCCGACGTTGGGCTCAATAACGAAGTCGATTGGCTTGTCAGAGGGGGACGAGGAAGACGAGGCCAACAAGATCGAGGCCCTGCACAAGAGGAGGAATCTGCTGGCAGCTTTCTGCAAACTCATCATCTACGACATCGTCGACATGCCGGCGGCTGCCGACATCTTCAAACACTATATGAAGGTTACTCTTTGTCAGACTTAATGGCAACATTATGCTTTTTTTCCCCTTTTTTATTTAAAGGGCAAGTCAACGTTAACGTTCATACACCGGCAGCCCATTGAAAAGAGATACAATGCTGCTATCTGCTGCCCATAGTTAGTGGGTGTTTTTGATTTAATAACCTCATTGACCAGGCGTTGATAAAAAAAAAAAATTAAAAAAACGTAGTTGCCATCAATTAATGTTTATGGCAGCATACATCGTGATTTTAGTAATTGTTATTTAGGGATGTAACGATAAGCGCGATATCGCGATATTAAAACTGCCACTATATCGTCGTTGTCATGTTCACGATATTTAAATGCCACACATTTGTGAAAAAAAGTCAGTTTGACTACTACTTGTGCAGTTCTAGCACCCTCTGGTGGCTATTTTTTTTGTGCAATTTAATTTTCATTAGGGATGTTTTGGCCTTCTATGTTTAAAATCTACAGTACACTAATTGTCAGATGAAGGGGAATGTAATATGCCTGTGAAGCAAGCCAATATGTGGAGGAACTCAATGTGTGCGTGCATTAACAACATAAGAATAATAATGAAACAATAATAATAATAATAACATAACATTGATGCTATGTACAAAAGCACAATATTGTACTTATTTTTTTGTATGAGCTCATTTTTTTACATCGTGACCTTTTTTAAATATCGACAACCTCGTGATAATTATATCGTGACCTTCATATCGTGATAACATCGTATTGTGACGTTTGCATATCGTTACATCCCTGTTATTAAACGTTTTTTGGCGGTAAAAGAGTTAAACATGTCTTGACATTAATATGTTAAATGTGACATCACTAAACTAAATGACATTCTGATTAATTTATGGAATATGACTCAGCCGTTTTTATCCATCTCAGGGGGTGGCCATTTTGCCACTCGTCAACTGAAGATGACATCACAGGTTGCTCAGAGCTCAGGCAACGACCAATCACCTGTTTTCTGAAGCTGAGCTGTGATTGGTTGTTGAGACCTGACCAGTTGTGATGTCATTTTTACTCGACAGCAAATGGCAAAATGGCCGCCTTCTGATATTGATAAAAACTGAAGGATTTTGCTGCTTTGCACGAACACAATATTAGCCAGAATACCTGACTTCCCCTAAGGATTGCAAATGTGTGGGGAATTTCTGGTAAACTGAACCCTTATGTGTCATTCTTTAGTATTATAACGATTACGGTGACATCATCAAGGAAACCCTGAGTAAAACGAGACAGACCGACAAGATCCTCTGTGCCAAGACCCTCATTCTCAGTCTGCAGCAGGTCAGATCGGATCAGCGCAACGCCCATTATTTATGTCCACACATAAACGCGCACATCATTGATGTCATTGTTTGTGTTGATAGCTCTTCAATGAGTTGCTGCAGGACCAGGGCCCCAACCTGGACCGCACGTCGTCGCACGTGAGCGGCATCAAGGAGCTGGCCCGCCGCTTTGCCCTCACCTTCGGCCTGGATCAGATCAAAACTAGGGAGGCGGTGGCCACGCTGCACAAGTAAGCGTGCTGGCGCATAAGCAGCTTCAGATGTATTTTTTTTTTGGCCACAGAAAGCTCCACACTTTCCCTCTTTGCTATCGCTAGTGGCCCCGTAAAAAAGCCAAGGAAAAAGCAAAATGTGTTTTGTGTACAAATTTGTTAAAGGGAAGTCAACCTTAAACATTTCTTGACATTAACGATGTTATATGTGACCTCACTAGTCTAAACTCGACCTTCTGATTAATATATTTGTGGAAATATGAGTTATTCAAAATCCAATTGTTTTTATCCGTCTCAGGGGGTGGCCAGTTTACAATTTGCTGCCGACTTATGACATCACAGTTGCTCAGGCAACGACCAATCACAGCACACCTGTTTTCTGAAGCTGAGCTGTGATTGGTTGTTACCTGAAACCTGAGCAACTGTGATGTCATTTTTCCCTCGACAGCAAGTGGCAAAATGGCTGCCTTCTGATATTGATAAAAACTGCTGGATTTTGCTGCTTAACTCATATTATCAGAATACTATTCCAGAATACCGTATTTAGACTAGTGGGGCTGCATAGAACATATTGTCAAGAAATTTGCGGTGACGATAGTTTTGACAATATTGGTAATAATTACTGATTGACACTTCGGAATAATAGCACTTTTATTGCAGCAACAATATATAAGCCACCTTTTTTTCCACAATTTAAATGTAAACAAAGTGCATTCGATTTCGCGATATTTCAAATTTTTATCACCCAAAAAATACACCACTAATATCGTAGATGATATTTTGGAACACCCCTAGTCAAGAATGTTTTTTTGTTTTTTTTGTTTTTTTTGTGTCGACCTCTCCTTTTAATTTATTTGTATTTTTTGGTCAGTCTTTTTATGCATTACATTCTCGAAATGAGTTTAAACTAGCCAAACACCAACAATTCAAGTCACATGAAGCGCATTAACGCACAAACACATTACAGTGTTCCCTCGCTATAATGTGGTTCACTTTTCGCGGCCTTGCTGTATTGCGGATTTTTTTTTTTCTTTTTTTAGTGCAATTTTACATGCATTTTTCTTTTACAGTAATGTACCTATTTTATAAAATTTATGAAGGTTTGAACATTGAGAAGAGAGAAATGTGTGAAAATGTAAATGCCTCAATGAGAAAAGCGTATAAACTGTTGTGAAGGGTTTTAGAGGCTTAAAACATTTATAATAAATGTAAAACATAAAGCTAACTACTTCGCGGATTTCATTTATTGGGGGTATTTTTTTGGAACCAAACCCGAGCGGAAAATGAGGGAACGCCGTATTTAATTTAATTTGGTTATTGTACTAAATTTCTGCCATTCCGTCTTGTCAGAGATGGAATCGAGTTTGCCTTCAAGTACCAGAATCCTCGGGGACCTGAGTTTCCTCCCATTAACTTGGCCTTCCTGGAGGTTTTGAGCGAGTTCTCCTCCAAGCTGATCCGCCAAGACAAAAAGACAGTGTAAGTACATTTCCAACATTTGGAAACAAATATTTCATCCATTTAAGCAATTGTGGTTAGCAACATATTGAAATGTGACGCTTCTCGCCAGACACTCGTACCTGGAGAAGTTCATGTCGGAGTCCATGTCGGAGCGGCGGGAGGACGTGTGGCTGCCGCTGATCTCATACAGGAACAGCTTACTGACAGGCGGGGACGAGGACCACATGTCTGTCACGTCGGGCTCCAGCAGCAAGACGGGCTCGGTCCGCAGCAAGAAGGGACGGCCGCCGCTTCACAAGAAACGAATCGAGGGTGTGACTTTAAAATGAAAAGTTTTTTTTTTTTTACAAAAAATAAATAAATAAATAAAATATATATATATCGATGTTCATCAAATTCACGTCGACTTCCTCCCGATAATCGCAGAGGAGAGCAGCGTGGAGGGCTCATGGCTGATGCGCAACGACACCTTGCAGACACCCGGCGCGCTGCAAACCCCTCAGCTCACCTCAACCGTCCTCCGAGAAAACAGACCGGCGGAGCACATGCCGGACCCTGACTCGGAACCCGGCTCGGAGAACGACTTTGTGCACAAGTGAGCGCGGACGCCGGCCTTCCGGGATCTTTTCGCCCGTCTGTTTTGAACACCACACTTGCTGCCTTCAGCCCTCAGATGCAGATGTCGTGGCTCGGCCAGCAGAAGATGGAGGAGGTGAACAGGAAGGACCGGGCGGCCATGAACTACATCAAGTCGCGCAGCAATCAGGGTGTCCGGCAGACCGTGTAAGTTGGACTATGAAATCATCTTGGCGAACAAGCCACATGCTGCTTCACCAACGATTGTATGATCGATTCAACGTGAAATCATGCACCTGACGTCACATTACAGTGTTCCACCATTTATCGCGAGTGTTGCGTTCCAAAAAATACCCGTGATAATAGAAATCTGCATTTTTATTTATTTTTTTAATTCCTATTAATTATATATATTTTTGTTTGTTTTTTTCGTTTTGGTGTGATTTTTACTTTATGATAAATGCTTTTACATTTATCATGTTCTTTTTTCATTTACATTCATTTTTTGTTCCATTAAGTGTGTTTTATTATTATTATTATTATTATTATTATTTACTTGTTATACAGCACAGTATATTTTTCTTTCATTTGTTTTTGTTTTTGTTTTTTTGGTATGATTTTGTTTATTATGAATGCTTTTTCATTCATCATTTGTTTTTTGTTTCTTTTTCATTTACAGTCATTTATTTCCTTTTTTAAATTATTATTATACAGCAGAGTATATATTTTTTCATTTATGTTTTTTCGTTTTGGTATGATTTTTACTTATGATAAATGCTTTTACATTAATTTTTTCCATTAAAATTATGTTTTTAATGTACTTATTATACAGCACAGTATTTTTTTTTCATTTGTTTTTTCATTTTGGTATGATTTTTAGTTTATTATGAATACTTTTTCGTTCATCATTTGTTTTTTTTCATTTACAGTCATTTTTTCCCATTAAAAGTTTTTTTTTTTTTTTTTTAAATTATTATACAGCACAGTTTATATTTTCTATCTGGAATGCAACGTCGTGTAGCGACAGGACAGACACCGTTGGTAAGGTCTCATCAAGATGAATCTGCGGATGCCCGTATGTCCCCGGTCGGACGTGCTAAGACGAAAAATAAAATAAAATAAATGAACCTGCGATAAACGAGGGAACACTGTATACATCTTTAGAACAGCGTATTTAAGGCGTCAAATGTTCTGTGATGGTTACGTGATTGCGCTTGGCTTCAGACGCGGGCTGATGGAGGATGACGCCGAGCCCATCTTCGAGGACGTGATGATGTCATCGCGAGGCCAACTGGAGGACATGAACGAGGAGTTCGAAGACACCATGGTCATCGACCTGGTCAGTGACGAACCACGTTCGCTTCTTCTTTTGTCTTGATGAACGTTTGAGTTATGTATTGATCTATTTCAAACCCTGCCAGCCGCCATCGAGGAACAGACGCGAGCGAGCGGAACTAAGACCGGACTTCTTTGACTCGGCAGCCATGATTGAGGACGAGTCGGTAAGCAATCCGTACAGTGTCTTGTCAGGGATGAGCAACTTAAATGCACATGGGAATATACACTTCCTCACTGGATGTCTGATAAAAAAAATGCTGTTTTAAATATGGACAAAATATAATTTAATATATTATGTTTTTGATGATACATTTCTTAATGCATGTATAAATGATGCAAACAATAAAATAATCACATACTATATTTTTTCCACAGTGCAAAGGGGTTTCTTGCAAAAAAAAAAAAAAAAATCGGTACATACTACTACTAAAAAGTACCGTCTTCGGTACCCATCCCCTAGTCATTATGGATGTGCACCTAACCTATCTCAATACATGGTCTACGGCACGATTCAAGGACGGTACACTTTAAAGTAAAATGTTCAATTCGATGTGCTCACATCTTTTGAAGCAAAAACCCTTTTCATGACTCAAATCGGGTTTCGTCAAAGAAAGCTAACTAATCACACGAATTAAGTTTTAAACAAGTGTTGGAATATTTTTTTTTTTTGTGTGTGGACACTAATTTTAAGGGGTTCGCGTTCGCATCCAATATTTTCATGAATATTTTTGTGACCTTTTTTCTTCGTTTGTGTGTCTTTACAGGGCTTCAGCATGCCCATGTTCTGATGACAATGGCTAAAAAAAAAAAAAAAAATCTGAATAGAAATTACGCCTTCTGATCAGGAAGTAAACAGACAGCTGTGGTAGGGGTTGGGTCCACGTGAGCTGTCAATCACTCTTTTCCCGAAGAAGGTATCGTACAAGTACTTCACCTCTGGACACCTGGTCCACCTCTTCTTCCTCCCGGGACAGTTTGAAAAAAAAGTGTTGGCCAGGTGTTCCGCTCTGTACAGCCCCGTGCCCTTCCCCCTTCCTTTTCCCTCGTGCACTTTGGTCCATCTGCATCAGTTCAAAGAGTGGACGTCAACTCTACATGTTCTATATCTGTGCTCTTATCACTCCTCCCACCATCCCGTTCCAATCTCGGAGTTACTCTGCACACAAATAACGTTTTTTTTTGTAAAGTCAAAACACAAGAAAAAGACATTTCTAATTCTGTAGCTTTAGTACGAAAAGTTTTAAAATCAAGTGTTTGTTTGTACAGTGTTTTTCTTCTCGAATGTGTATTCTTCTCATTTGTTGCCAATTGGTGGCCTACATACATTTTCTTCCAGTTCTTCTTCCCCGTCTTACTTTTTGTTTTTTTTTTCCCTCCCTCCCTCACGGCTTCAGTATTTGCTGTCGCTCCCTCGCCGCTGCAGACAGTGTTCGATTTCGTGTCGGTGCATCACGTATGTCGTTTGAATGTGTCTTCGGATTTTGCTTGTGTAAATATCACAGACGGTCCGCGGAGCCCTAACATGCTCTAAAAAGCCTCTTTTTTTTTTTTTTTTTTTTTTTATTTTTTTTTTTTTTTTTTTTTTTTTTTTTTTCTGTCGACCTTCAATTGTTTTTATTAAAATAAAATGTGTATTCAATTTATGGAGTCATTTTTGCACCAAAAAACAAAAACATCTGGAAATTCTTTTACACTGTTAGTCATGGTTTTTGGACTTATTTTTTTCTTTCTAAAATTATCTCTGAAAAAAGAAGACACTTTAACCCTTAAATCTGATATATATAGGTCATGTAGTGACATTTTGGAGAAAATCATGCCAATAGAAACACGCTCAAGTAAAACCTGTCAATACCCTTTATTCAAATCTGTCTTGAAGAGTCCTTAAATCAACGCCAGACACACCCAAGTCAGATTGTAGAGAAAATTACTGTGTAATAAAACTGCAATTAAGGTAAACTACTCATCAGCCTTTAAAAACTGATAGAACGTGTCGCCCAGTTTATTTGTATAAAAAAAAAATCCAAGGTGAGTGGCCAAATCAGAGGGTTTACTTTCAGTAGTTTTCCATCTTGTCGCTTACTCAAAATTCTTTTCATATTTCATCCCCTTCATGAGGCCCAATTAGGAGAGAAAAAAAAAGCCTGTTTTGTTAAAGTCCATTATTTATTGTATTGCAATTAAAAAGGCACCATTTCTTCTTGACCTAAATCCAAAACATGAGGAGTGAAGTTGAAGATGAGAAAAAAATCTAAATAACAATATAAATGAAATCCATCGTTGATAATGACAAGAATGTCATTGTACAGATGTAATTTGGGGTTGACTTGCTTGGGGGGGACTTTTTTACACTACAGAGGAATGTTGGCGTGCTTCTTCCAAGGGTTGACCTGCTTCTTGCTGGCCAGCACTTCCAGGTCTCGGCAAATCCTTTTGCGTGTGGTGGATGGCTCGATGATGTCGTCCACGAAACCTGCCGTACAAGTAAGACAGAGTTGGTGTTCCAGAGAGGGGCATTAATAAAAAAAAATAATAAATAAAATAAAAATAAAAATAACCATGTTCACATAATACTACAATATATGTAATTACCAGGAAAAATAACTAAATATTACAAAGATCAGCAATAGCATACAAAGTTTCCATAAATTTACTACACAAAAACTTTTCAAATATGAATAAAAACAAAAATCGTTGTCCAAATTATTTAGTATAAAGTCAACAAAAAATGTTAATCATGGTCAACAAATAAAAATAAAATTATCTAAAATATTAATTTGATTTAATATCCCAAAAAAAATAGTAAATTTAAGATTTTAAATGTTTATTTAAATATTTGTATTCACTTTTTTAAAATATTTTTTAATTATAGTAAAGATAAAAATGTAGTTCAAAAATGGCTGTTTATCGCTAAAACTAAATCTAAATAAAAAGTATTACTGTCCACTAATAAAAAAAAATCACGATTTTCAAAATTACCGTTACTCAGTAGTCCTTAAAAAATATATTATTCCATAATCATAGAAAAAAAAAGTATGAATTTGATACAGCATCCTGGATTTTTTTTTTTTTTTTTTTTAAGACCATTTACAAGGATTTTCCCATTAAATGTTCATGATATCACACGCCTTGTTCTAATAATAATGAATAATAATAATAATAAATAAATAAATAAAAACTAGTAAGAAGAAAGTGCCTAAGTTAGGCGGCACCTCTGACTGCAGCGGGGAAAGGATTTGCAAACTTGTCGACATATTCCGCTTCAGCCTCTGCCTGGTTCTCCTTCCCTCTGAAGATGATCTGAACGGCTCCCTAACATACAAGTACAAGTGGATATTCAAACAAAAAGTCTACACACCCCGGTTCAAATGTGAGTCTTTTTGTGCTATATAAAAGGAGACCACAATAAATCATTTCAAACGTTTTTCCACCTCAAAATTATACCAATGATTTGGACAATTTTTTATTTTTTTATTTTTTTATTTTTTAAGTGTGTGCACCGCTCTAAGAATGCTGCTGTGTTCAGAATTCACCATAAATAGGAGTCAACACACTATCACCATTTTTAAGGTTTTCTGATTAATTAACCACAAATATCGTTCGGAGGTTCTAAGTAGTAGATGGATTCGTACCTTGGCACCCATGACGGCCACCTCAGCCGTGGGCCAAGCGTAGTTGACGTCTCCTCTCAGGTGTTTGGAGCTCATCACGTCGTACGCGCCACCGTAAGCCTGCAACCGAGCACATTTTACGTTTAATGTGCCAAGAAATTGAAAAAAATGATCAAAAATACTGAACTTATGTCCTCCCTTAAGAAACTTAAAACTTGAATCTAAATCCAAATGAACCAACATAAACGTTACTATTTGGTGGCACCACCTTCCTGGTGATGACGGTGATCTTGGGCACGGTGGCCTCTGCGAAGGCGAACAGCAGCTTGGCTCCGTGGCGGATGATGCCGCCGTACTCCTGAGACGTTCCCGGCAGGAAGCCCGGAACGTCCACGAAGGTCACGATGGGAATGTTGAAGGCGTCGCAGAAGCGCACGAAGCGCGCGCCCTTCACCGACGAGTTGATGTCCAGGCAACCTGAGCGCCAAAAAAAAAAACGCAAATATTCCAAACGGAAGCTCCTCGTATGAGGTTACGTGCGGCGGGCGAAGTTGACTCACCAGACGCCACTTTGGGCTGGTTTCCCACCATGCCCACCGTGCGCCCGTTCAGGCGGGCGAATCCCACCACGATGTTTTTGGCGTAGTCGGGCATGATCTCGAAGAATTCTCTCTCATCCGCTATCTAGAAAAGGAGGCAAAAAGTACTCACACTCTAGTCTACAGAATCAAAACTTTTGGGGCTTTCATTCTAATATTTTCAAAGTATGATTTGCGCATGAGTAGAGATGTGCACATACATTTTGGGGTGCGAGCCGGCTCGATCACGGTTTTTGGAAATAGAGCTGCTGGCTGCTTCGCAAATTTATAAATATACAAAATGCCTAATATAGTGAAGAACAATTGGCAGTGGTGTGTTAAGTAGAAACATATGGAGGACCAAAATTTCCAAAATTCAAAATAAATAAATGACTAAAAGTGAAATAAAAAATAATTACAAAATTAAATACAAATATATTTATTTATGTTTATATTTTTTATTCTTTTTATTTCCATTTATATTTATTTTTTGATATAATTTTTGAAGAATTTTTTATATCCATTTTTATTTTCACTTTTAGTCTTTATTAATTTGTTTACTTGGTCATTATTTATTTTGAATTTTGTAAGTTTTGGTCCTCCATAGAAGTGGGTATTTTTGTTTAAAAAAAAAAAAAGTGCTGCTTCAACTCCTTCACTATCTAAAAAGTACAGATGCTGTGCTCAAAAGTAAAAAGTAGAAATGAACAAAAAAAATAATTGCTGGAATAACGAGGGCCCGACGGCCAATCAGCCAATTTTACCTCTTAGAATCTGTGGGGAATTTTGTATTGCAAATTTTTTTTTGCAATTTATTTATTTATTTTAACACATTACAACATAAGACAAAAACGGCATTCACACTTTGTCCCCCAACAATTTTTTTTCCCGATTTTTCCTTTCTGTTGCAAGTTAAAAAAAAACAAAAAACAAAACTGAAGAACAAAGTATTCTAAAAGAGTCAAATAATCTAGCTGTAATTCATATGTTTATTGAAGTAAGAATTATGGGACCAAAAAACAAAACAGCTTATTATATTCAATTATTTAAAATGAACTGGCTCATTAATCAGTTATCAGAATTTTAATCTCCCAAGTATCGGAATCTGTCTAAATAAAATCTGTATAAATCGGGCTCAAATCATAACTGAAAAAATACAACAGCCTATTTTGACTATAAGTCAAAACTTTAAATATGTTTCATATGTAGAGATGATGTAAAAAGTCATCATAAAAATAACTACTAAAAATCAAATTACAGATACCTGAAAATCTACTTAGCACAGAATAAACTCCAAATACTTTTTTGTATCCCACAGTCGCAGGAAAACTGTCCCTTTTATTTGCTATGATCCTGTCACGTTGTTGATTTGACCACTTACAGCGTGGATGATGTCCAACATGTCGTAGGCCTTCGTCGACTCAAACGGGACGATGGCGTCCAACAAAGGGACCAAACGATCGCTAAAATAACCACAGACAATAAAGTAAAATCAAGCATTTTCCATTAGGGCCAATTGCGGCAGAGTAAAAAAAAAAAAAGTTTCATTGGGAAAACTCTCTTATGATCCACAAATTTGTGGCCCACGAATTCTACCTAGCAACAACATTGAGTGCAAAAAAAAACGACCTGGAGTCGTGACACTCCTTGACAGGTGCCGCGTCCCGATTGCTGAGCGGCAGGAAGTTGAAGAAGTGGCGCAGGTGCAGCAGAGCTTCCACGTCGTCCTCGAACGCCCGGTGCGCCACGCCTACAAGTGGGAGGGGCAGGAACCAACGCAACCAACACTCACAATTTTTCCATAGTCAGCGGTTGATGAGAAACACGCCGTCAACTGACCGGACACGCTGGTGTGCGTCTTGGCTCCGCCCAGCTCCTCCTGAGTCACGTCTTCGTTGGTGACGGACTTGACCACGTCGGGACCCGTGATGAACAGGTACGACGTGTCCTGTGTGTACATGCTAGCAGTTAGCATCAGTTCAATTTACTACAAAAAGAGATACAGGTATTATTTACATTTAGAAGTAGAAGCGATGACATAACTATTATTATTAAATAGTGTATTTGGGCGTCAAGTACTCATTTGCACAATGAAGCACGAATTCAAACAAAATAAAACAACTGGCCAAGCCAAAGGAGCACATGACCTCGCTCACCTTGACCATGAAGGTGAAGTCGGTCAGCGCCGGCGAGTAGACGGCGCCGCCCGCGCACGGTCCCATAATGAGCGAGATCTGAGGGACCACCCCGGAAGCCATCACGTTCCTCTGGAAGGATCCCACACATAAATCACGTCAAAAAAATAAAATAAAAATAATACATAAAACAGAAATGTATCATCACGTAAGACTGCAATGTATCCCCCCAATGGTGTATGGCGTTCCACAGGGTTCAATTTTGGGGCCGCTGCTGTTTTCATTGTATTTGCAGCCCCTCCTAACTGGCGCCCGTTGGAGGGAGCACATAACGCTAATCATTAAAAAAATATTTTTCCCATGAATATTTGCACAAAAATTTGGACCATACATGATTTATTGGTGGCATTTATTTTTTATATTTGACACTTTTATTTGATACATACTTTATTGAATAGGGGTGAGAACCTCTGGGTACCTCACGATACGATATGCGATGCGATACAAGGCTCACGATAACGATTATCTCACAATATGACGATAGCGCGATTATCGATATTGGTCAGGTCATAAATCAATGATAACTCTATGATAAAACTAAGACATTAACTGATGTTTTTTTTCCAATGAGAGAATCATTTCTTTTTTGTACCATCACTGAAACACTATTAAAACTGGTGTCTTCTTCACAGTGAGCATTTTAGTTTTTTTTTGTTTGTTTTTTTAACAAATACAAATGTCTTCTTAACTTTCTGTCAACAAATTTGTGTCTTTCTTAAACACCGCCATGCAACATGTCAATTACATAGTCAATTGTTTCATTTTATAAACTGACATTTTTTTGGGGTGTAATATTGCAAAAATAAATAAATAAAATTACTTAAATCCAATTAAATCAATATTAATATTCTTCAAAAATTGTGCTTCAAAACGTCAAAACATAAAATATGTTTTAAAATTGAAGCTATAATAGAAATGTATACAAAATGGAGTCACTTGCTGGACAGATAAATGTCTTCCACAAGTATAAGTAAGCTGATGAGTCTTCTTCGCCTGAAGACTTCCGTACATTTCCCCACCACTCTTATGAGGCGCTCCCCCTAGCGGCCCGTCAAGGAATTGCTCAATAAATAATGAAAAATGGAGCCGTTATAGTGGCTGTATATTAACTACAAATATCGCCACACTTGCGTAAGGTGTATCGGGATACAAAGTATCACGATACTGATATATCGTCACATATATTTTCTTTATTTTTTTACATTTCATTTTTATGACTTTTACAAGTATATATACAATTTTCCATAAATGAGCTTAAAAAAAATTCACGTTATGAAAATGTTTTAATACAATTTAAATCATTTTACATTTTTATACATTGGACTACATAAAATGACCTTAATACTACATATATATCTCAACAAATTGTCAAATTATGGTCTTTTTATTTCTTTGCTTTTAAAATGTTTTTAAATCTTTTGTTTGTAAATGTGTTGAAGTGTCAATGTACGGTCCTTTAGTAATTTTACAGAAGCTTCTTTTGTTCTCTTTGCATTGCTTGAATGTTTTTCACTGTTTTGTTTGTAAATGCTTTCAGGTGTTGCCTCGTGTATGAAAATGTGTGATATAATGATGATGTGCCTTTCCTTATAAATATGTCAACTATTCATTTATGTTGGATTAACTCTTTGACTGCCAAAAACGTTTAATAACGATTGGTAAAATCACAATGTATGCTGCCATAAACGTGAATTGACGTCATCTGTTTTTTTTGTTTTTTTTTCTTAAATGGACAGAACAACGTCTAAGTGCAGCGCTGTCTGGTCAATGGGTTGTGGAATCAAAAACACCAACTAACTATGGCCAACAGATGGCAGCATTGTGTCTCTTTTCAATGGGCTCCTGGTGCATGGAATTACAATAAAATGTGACGGAATCTGATGGAATCTGATGAATGCTCGTAATTGGCGAAATGGCACTGTGGAGTTTTTTTTTTTTTTTTTTTTTTTTTTTTTTCATAACGTGTGGCAGTAAAAGAGTTAACATCGGACTTGTCTTGTGAGGTGTCTCGAGTGGCGTTCGTTCACTTCACCAGGAATATGTCTGCGTATCCCGCCAGAGACTCGACGCCCTCTTGGATGCGAGCGCCTCCGGAGTCATTGAGTCCGATGACGGGCGCGCCCACCAACATGGCTTGGTCCATTATCTGAACAACAACAACAAGACGCACATGTAACCAACGACAACACGCCGTCCGCTTGAAATCATCCCTACCTTGCAAATCTTCTGCGCGTGAGCTCCGGACAAACTGCCGCCAAACACGGTGAAATCCTGAAAAGCCAACAGCAGGTTATGTTAAGGACTCATAAACCTCTCTTTTTTTTTTTCTTTTTGATCAAATTACAATAATAAGGAAATACACATTTAACAATAAATAACATGTATTTTTCATTATTCTATTAATTTCAACATTTAAAAAAATATGTATACATTTATGTACACTATATGCCACAAATAGGTAATTGAGCTAAAATGAACACGATAAAAAGCGATGACGCGAGTCACCTGACTGAAGACGTACACCAGGCGGCCATTGATCCTGCCGCTTCCCGTCACCACGCTGTCACCGGGGAACTGCAGGCGGAAGACAGGAGGTGACGTCACACACATTCAGGAAGAGGAAGCTGATGATAATGATGACGACGACGACCATCACCTTGTTGTGATCCTGCTCCATGCCGAAGTCGGAGCAGCGGTGTTCCACGAACATGTCCGTCTCGGAGAAGGAGTCGGCGTCCAGCAGGAGCTCCACTCGCTCTCGAGCCGTCAGCTTGCCCTTGTAAGACCACATTTGAGCTTTTTATTTGGCTTTTCTGTGATGTCACCACAGAAGCATGAGTGTGGTTTTGTTTTTTTTGTTTTTTTTTTTTTTAAAGAGTGGTGAAGTCACCTTGGAAGTGGAAAACCTGATGAGTGTCAAGCATTTTACTTTGCATTTTATTGGTGGTGTCACCAAAGTATGAAACTTTAAACTCCACAAGTATCTTGAGCGTTTTTTTTTTTTTTTTGGTGATGTCACCACAGAAGTGACCCGAGCCATCAACAATGCTATGCATCACATTTTCACACTAAATTATGTAGTGAATTTGTAGAAGTTCCCCAAGAGACAGCTATAAACGTGACGTCACTACGTCGTCCCAACTCCACGAAGACGTAAAAGTTATTCTTCAAATTATTTTTGATTGGAATTGACAATTATTTTAAGTCTCTTAAATTTGTAACGAACAAGAAATGTCATTTAATCATTAATATGCGTGCATAATTATTTAAAAAAAAAAAACTCATAGAGCTACCTGAATGTTGTTTTCCCCCTCTGTTTATAATTTTTATTTTATTTTATGTGATTTGTGTAAATTGGATTGACGTCTTTGAAATATTCTTCAATGTTAAATAATGTTTTGTTTTGTTGTTTTTTTTTAAAACGTAAAAGTTATTGTCACCCGTTTGTGTTGCGCGTCGATCCTCTTCTGACCTCCCCCGACCAGCGCCGCCTGACGTTTCTTCTCAATGCGCTCCCTCACGGACAGGTGGCTGACCGAGTAGCATCGGTTCGTCGGGAGCGGCGGCGCGCCATGTTTGACCGCCGCCAGACTCCTGAACGACAGCCGCAAGCCGTCGAAAAATCCGCGGCTTCCCCGAGCAACACTGTAGGCCGCCATCATGGCTGCGCGTGCATCTCCGGTGACAGAAGGCGAGCCGAAAACAGGGTCATATGAGCCAATGGGAAAGGAGAGGTGTTCTCTGTCAACCAATTGGATTTAAGGAGAGAGGCGGAAAAGGCGGGACATAATATTGACGTTGTTATATTTTATCTTATTGTATTTATTTTTTTTAATGAGCCATATACACATCTGAGCATATTGTAAGAAATTCTATGTCATTCTCGTCTTTGTAATAATCGTTTTAATATTAGTTTATGGTCTGCTTAAGTTAAAAAACTAGGGGCAAAAAGACTAATTATTTGACACGTTTTACGACGTTCGTCTGCAAGTTCCGTACGTGCCTTCGTGGCGGCCATGTTGGAAGGGACAACTTATCATCAAAGGGAATGTTTTGACATTGAAATTAAGTAATAACCTGCTCATTTCTCTATCAATTTTCACTACGTTTATCATTTAATCACTGGCAAAACGAGTACTATCAACAGAACATTTGAAGAAAAGATTCTGTGGATAAAACATTAAAAAGTGGCAACTTCCTGGATACTGCTGAGGTCCCTTTGAGCAAGGCTCTCCCCCAATCTCCCAGCTCAAACAGTGTAGCACCGTTTGCGTGCCAGTTTCACTCTGACATCTCTTCTTAAATGCCTGCATGTGTGTAATGTGGTACGCTTTATGGTGTGCAACGCAAATATATAACAATCGTGTGTGAATAATTAAATTTAATGACACATAATTAAATTGAGTACAAGAATGTCTTTGTTACTGTAACAGACAACATAGTTGAATGTACATTTTCCTATGGTGCCACCACACAATAAAATGAATAAACTGACATAGTAATAAATAACAAAAGCAGTGCGGTGGCACGGTGATTGAGTGGTTAGCACGTCTGCCTCCCAGTTCTGAGGACTCCGGTTCGAGTCCAGGCTCCGGCCTTCCTGGGTAGAGTTTGCATGTTCTCCCTGTGCCCGCGTGGGTCTTCTCCCGGTACTCCGGTTTCCTCCCACATTCCAAAAAACATGCTTGGCAGGTTAATTGGGCGCTCCGTATTGTCCCTAGGTGTGGTTGTGAGTGAGGATGGTTGTTCGTCTCTGTGTGCCCTGTGATTGGCTGGCAACCAGTCCAGGGTGTCCCCCGCCTACTGCCCAGTCAGCTGTGATGGGAGCCAGCGACCCTTGTGAGGAATAAGCGGTCAAGAAAATGGATGGATGGACAGTTATAAAAACAGTGCGCAAGCACACCCGAAGGGGGCGCTGTGACGAGACAGGAGCTTTTCATCTCACTTCCGCCTCCCAAAACTGTAACCACGGTAACTTGACCAAGTCTCGCGTGAGTTCCGTTCGCGTCGGGCGAGAAAAGCGATATCTATGGAGAGAGGGGCTTGATGCGAGGAAGTGCAAATCAAATGATTGATGAATTTTTCAAAAGGCACAGCGAGCTTCATGTGTCCTTTCGCCGGCTGGCCGTTACGCTTAGACCGCACGGAAGAAGCCACCACCGCGGCATCAACTAAACATCCAGACCCACCCTGTCTACAAGGCAGCCCGGAGGGAATTTGCACATTTCCGATAGCTCTTATTTTTTGGGGGGAGCTAACGATGCTAACTTTTAGCTTTGTTTACATGGAGCGCGCGCCTCATACTTGGTAGCTAACTTCCAAGCAAGTCTCTTTAACCACCAAAAGTAATAAACCAACGTTCATTTTTGACCACGTTCAAGCGACTTTTTAGTGGAAATATTTAACGTATGGCCCAGTCGAGCGACTTATCGCGCGAGGCGACGAGCCGCCGACAACATCGCGAGCTAGCTAGCAAGCTAAGCTAACAGGATAGCCTCCGTTAAATAATGCTAACTCTTTGAAAATGGCTCTACAGCTACAAGGTTCGCCCAGCCGGTTGGAGTAATAATGTGAGGAATTATGACGACGTGCGAACGAGCGTTTCCATCAAAGAGCGTTGATATTTCTATATTTTAGATCTAAATGGCTTGCTGCCTACAGGCTACTCTGACACTGGACTGATACAATAAGCGTCAAATATCCCCTGTGCTTCGTTTGGATATAACCCCTTCCACGCACCGACCCACACCAGGTTCCCCAATCCCTTTCCCCCAGTGAGGCGGCGATGAACCCGGTCAACGCGGCTGCCCTGTACGTGTCCGCCAGCCGGGCTGTGCTGCAGTGCGACCCGCGGCAGCCGCACACCTTCTCGGACATGTACACGCTGCTACCCTTCTTCCGTCAATCGCTGGCTTGTCTCGTCTGTGGTAAGTGCCACTGTGATGATCATCGTAATATCGCCTCTTATTTATACTGCGGGGTGGGCGTGTATGTGTGTGTGTGTGGCAGCGCTTGATACAATTTGTCGTCGCCCTGGCAACCGAGGCCGAGCCCCTGTCATGTACCATGTCATGCTGAATATAGCGGTATCGATATTATTGCGATATTTAACATGTGCCTAAAGAAATGAGTTTTTTTATTGTCTAATGAAAGAATACTTTTTTTCATGCAACATTTAGCAAACTCAATATATTCTTAGTTTCTGGAGTAGATTGTAAAAACGCTACAATCAGCCGCTGTCATAAGTGCCGATACCTTCAAATAAGACACTCGTCCATCCCTATATTGTAGTAAAATACTTTTTTTTTTGGGGGGTTGATTCATTTTGGTTGGTTAATAGACTTTATTTGTGTATTTTTATCCATCTGATCGGTGCAGTACACATTTTCTTATCACATCTTATATCTTCATAAAACATGAAAAGTTAAAGTCATAAATCCACAGGTTAGTTTGCATTGTTGCTTAAAAGACTGCAAGTCACAATGTTTAATAAGTTAACAACTCTAATTGAAGTAGATAAGCTCTTTCAGATTAATTCTTGGTTCATTTCGGCCATTAGGTTTATGTATATAATACATCTGATATTGTTAATTATTGTTATATGTGTATATATAGAGGGGTAAAAAAAATAAAAAATATTTGGCCAAAATCCACGAGGAGGTCTATGGCCAAATACTGTTTCCCCCCACCTTACATATGCATGCTTAATATTAATATTAATATTATGTATATAAACACTAAAAAAATAAAATACTGTGGTGTCTCGGTTCAACCACTAGGAGCACTATGGAGAGGTGTGTCTTGATAAAGCGTATAAATAGGACACAATAAAGAAAAGAAACAAAGGGCAGAGTTGTAGAACAGTGCAAGATAAAACAAAATTATATAGATGTTTAAAAAACAAAAAACTAAAGGTAAACATTAATCCTTTAATGATCATTTGATGTTTGCTGAACTTTAAACTGACTAACCAGTTAAAAACCAACCAAGTCTCCACTTAAATTTGCTGACATCCACGTCACTCACCAAGCCAGGTCCTGCTTTTTAAAGCCATACTCACGCAAAGTCACAGATACTACAGTCGAATAGGAGGATGGTGACCCAAGTGGACAAAAAAAAAATACCTGCATCTTGCATCAACATTATTGTGTTTAATAACTTAAAAAAAAAAAAAAAAAAAAAAAAAAAATTACGGATTACTTGGTAGACTACTCGATTCTATCTTTTTTTTTTTTTAATCTCTGCCGTGTTACTCTGAACGTGCTATTTGCTCTTTTGCAGGCGAACTGGTGCGCGACCCGGTGTCGGCGCCGCACCCCGGCTGCCCGCACCACGTGTGCCTGGGCTGCCGGGGCCAGAAGACGGCGTCGGGGCGGGCCGCTTGCGGGCGCTGTCGCGACGCGGCGGGCCTCCAGGAGGACAAGCAGCTGTCCCTGCTGGTGCGCCTCTACCGGAAGCTGTGCGTCTACGTGGCGCACTCGGCGCTGCTGCCGTGCGTCAGCGCCAACGCCGAGCTGATGGCGCTGCTGGAGGAGGTGCTGCTGGCGCCGGCGGAGGACGCCGAGTTGCCGGACGGCCAAGATTCCTGCGCAAGTATGGAAAGTATGAAGCATGGTTATTATAGTTAGTGGAAATGAACAAAATACAGGGGATCCGTGAGTTAAGGCGTTTTGACTTTACAACGATTATGCCTGGTCCGCCATTTTGGCCCGTCTGCCATTTTGGCTCCACATCCGCCATATAGTCCGCAGTGTTTTCCTCTCATCTGCTAATTACCCCTTAGCTAATGCTAGCGCTTGCGCAACTTGTGGGAGTATCTTGGCTTTTTTGAAATGAAAGAATTTAAAACTATAATGAAAATCCCAAACTATTATAACCCTGGCAGGAACTGAGGACGGCGAGCCCGTTGAGGACGGCGTGCTATTGGACGCTGATCCCGGGGAGGATGGCGAGTTGGCGGATAGTGAGCCGGTGGACGGCGGGCTGGCGGACGACGACTTGTTGGACGGCGTACCTGCCGAGGACGGTGACGTGGAACCGGACGCCTCCCCCGCCGAATCGCCCACCCCCACCGAGGAGCTGCGCGTACCCGCCGCCGAGCTCTACCCAGAGCCGGCGGCATGCAATGGCGCGTTCCTGGAGAGCCTGGAGCCGTCCTCGCCCGAGCTGGAAGTGTGCGAGCTGATGGAGTCGCCGCTGGCTCCGCCCCCTCCGGCGGGCCTGTCAGCGTCCGACACGGCCACCCTGGAGCTGAGTCTCACCACTGGACCTTTCGCTGCCGGCGCCTTCGCCCCCAGCGCCTTTGCTCCGGCGCCGGGCGGCAGGGAGCTGGAGGAGGGCGAGGTTCTTCTCCTCAGTGTGGAGGAGGTCCTCCAGACCCTGGACCCGCTTCAGCCGCCCCCCGACGGGCCGCAGGACCGCCACGCCCACATGTACCTGCAGCTGGACGCCGCTCACAACTATACGCAGCTGCACGCGGCGGACAGGACTCACGTGGCGCTGAGCCCCGCCCCTCTGGTCGCCCCCCTACCCTCCTCGCCCCCCTCCCCGTCGTCTCGGCACAAGCGCAAGCGCTCGCGATCGGAGAGCGACCGCGAGCAGGTGAAGCCGCTCCCCATCGCCTCCATCCTGCAGGGGCCCGCCTCGCCGCACAGCCAGCACGGCGCCCCTGCCGCGCCGCCCCACACCTACTCGTCCCTCTACAACGGGACGCCACCTAAGCTCCCCCGCCACCATCATCACCATCATCACCACCACCACCACAGCAAGGGCTCACGCAAGCACGGCGAGCTGGGAGCCAAGAAGAAGGCGCGCTCGGGCGGCAAGAGCAAAGAGCGTGGCAAGGAGCAGCGGCTGCAGCTGTCCGGCTGCCTGGTGCCCCCCCAGCCGGCGCGGCCCCCCTACAAGAAGCCTGTGGAGAAGAAAGGTTGCAAGTGTGGACGCGCCACTCAGAACCCCTCGGTGCTCACCTGCAGGGGGCAGCGTTGCCCCTGTTACTCCAATCGCAAGGTGAGAATATGATCAGCAAAATGCTTTTGAACTTTTTTCTTTTTTTTTTCTCCTCCAGATATTTACATTTCTTTTATTCTTTTTCTTTAATTTTATTCTAGCTTAAACTGTTATTTTCCCCCAAAAAAGTTTCCAGATATTTTCATTCATTTTGTTCAGATTTTTTTTTTTTCTGTGGTTTTGTATTTTTCATACAGTGTATTTAAAAAAAAAAATCTATTTTCTGATTTTTTTTTCATAGACAAAATTATTTTTAGTCTATAAAACAATACTTTTTTTTTCAATTGATACTGATGTAACACTATTTTTTAAATCTCATGTAATTTATTTTGTTTACTTTTTTCAGTTTTTATTTTTTATTTTTTTTACACTTTTTTTTTAAACACTGTTTTATTCTTGTTTTTTCCAACTCAATGTCAATTTTTCATTCTAGTCCATTGTAGTTTTTTTTTTTTTTTTTTTGGTCCGTTATGTTTTTAAATTTTTAAAAGCATTATCCCTGCTGTACGTTTTTTTTTCTTCTTCACAAAAAACTGTCTCATAAATATTTCATCATCATATTATTTTTGTTTTTTTTATGAAGCTGTTTCTTCCTTTTAAATTTAAATTGTTTTTAATTTAAATGATAAAATATGAACACGTTTTGTTTTCCCAAGAATTAAAATACATTTTTAAATTTTGTAGCTCGTAAAATTTGTTTTACTTCTGTTTCTATGGAATAAAAAGTATGTAAAACATTTTTATTCAGATATGTTTGAAGTGTTAAATATTACCTATATTATTTTTCCATTTTCATAATGCGTTTTTATTTTATAAAGGTTCATTAAAAGTCGTCACTGATACTGATACTCAGTACCGATACCACTAGTACTTTTGATACCGGCCCGATCCCTATTTAAACAGTTTTTCCTGTGTTTATCATTTGAACTTTACTTTTTTTTTTTTTTTTTTTGTCTGTTGAACTTGAGTTAATTTTTTTCAAAAATGTTTTTCATCTGCTTAACCAACCGAATGTTTGTGTTGGCGACCGTGCGTGCGCAGGCGTGCCTGGACTGCATCTGCCGCGGCTGCCAGAACTCGTACATGGCCAACGGCGAGAAGAAGCTGGAGGCCTTCGCCGTGCCCGAGAAGGCGCTGGAGCAGACGCGGCTGACGCTGGGCATCAACCTCACCAGCATCGCGGCGGCGGCCGCCCTGCGCAGCCCGGCGGCCGGCGGCCTCCGCGCCGGCACCCTGCTCAACGTGGCCACGGCCACCGGCGCGCCCGTCGCCACCGCCTTCCTATCGGCGGCCAGCCCGCCCCGCAACCCCGACTACGAGGACAGCCTGGAGCTGCTCATTGGCTGAAGGACCGAGCGGAGGAGGTGGGCTAGATTTTTTTTTCTTTTTTTTTTTCTTTTCCGGTGCTCATTGAATGTTACGGCTGCTCGCCACACCCGGCCTCCTGAATGGGGCGCACTATGGCAGCTGCTCTTCTTCTGTGGTGGAAAATACGCAGTAGTCGGACTAGCGTGGGTGTGCCAAACCCTCTGTTTGATGTATGTTTGTGTGCGTGGTCTCAAATCCCTCCCCACTCCCACATAAAACACGCTCAAAGGCAATATGAAGCCCCCCCCACCAATCTACACCGCCATAGCTCCCTTTTTTTTTTTTTTATCTCGCTGTGCAAGCAACCGTGACATGGAAGCACTTGACTGACATTTAGCGTCGCTAGCACTTAGCGTCATGCGAAATGAACTCCCACGATGCGTTCAAAGACGACAACAACGGGCGGCTGCTTTGAAAAGCCGAGCCACAAGTTGTCTTCACCTTTTTATTGCACCTCCCCCAACAACAAGAGTATTTTTCACACCAAATGAGTTGACGGCGTGAGAGGGAAGAGAAAAGGGCATCAGACTGTGTGAATGAGAGTGCATAATGTGTGTGTATGCATGAGAGTGGTTTTGTGTGTGTATGTATATTCACTGTATGTAACCTATATGTGTGAGAGAAAGAGAATGCATCAGATTGTATTTGAGAGAGGTGAGTAAAAGTACGTTTGTGTGTAAATATATATATATATATATATATATATATATATATATATATATATATATATATATATATATATGTTCATGTGTACATGAGAGATATTGAGTGAGTGTGTTTGTGTAAAAATATGACTGCATCAGGGCTGGGTATCGATTCTAATTTCCTCAATCGATTCGATTTCGATTCCCAAGAGTTCAGTTCGATTCGATTTTGATTTTTTTCCTATTCGATTCACTTCACTTCAATCCGATATGATTAATTATGGAACATCAAGTCTTCTGAAATATCAAGGTCATGATAAAAACGCCACAAACGTTAAATTCCAAATCAAAATTTTGTAGAGGAAGTAACTGTTAAAATGATTTACTGTTACACAAATATTGGCATCAGCAATGATGAGATGAAAATATTTTTTATAATTCTAATTCAATAATTGTAAATATAGATTAAAGATTCTCAATTGTCTGAAACTGCAATATAGTGCTGTAACTATTGAATATGTTTATAATCGATTAATCTTATCAATTATTCAATTGTTTAACTCATTCACTGGCAGCCATTTTATACTGAAGCAACCCCCCGTCGCTCCCGGCTGTTCTACTGGATTTTGACTGATTTTGCAAGGTAAGCCCGCAGAATATTATGTTCTATTGCTATAAAAAAAAAAAAAACATGGAACCTACCAAAAGAAAGAATAGAGTCTCATATTTCATCAAGAAAAAAAAGTGTTTTTCTATCTGTTTCTGTTTTGCAGCAACCACTATTACAATATAGTTAAGTTTCATCATTATTCACAAATCTGCTTAAAACTGGAGAAAAGAGCTTGTTGCAACACGGCTCTGGGTGAGCTCCTATACTCTGCTTCCACCTGCTGGCTGTTTTGGTAATAACTACCAATGCTTCAACCATTCTGTTCAGTTCAGAGGCTGCATCGAAGCCTTCTGTATGCCCTAGCATAAAAAAAACAAAACATAAAAAGCGTATAAATACGTCTTTGGGCCACTGGTAATATTTAAATAGAACATTTTTATACATTTGTGGTAGCAAATTAGTTAATCAACTAATCTGATTAATTTTAATTTTGCATTAAAATGTATTACAAAAGCATTTTTTTCCCCCTCGATTACTGCTTTTTAACCGTGATTGGTGTGTATTTCGTATTTTGTATTCGTATAAATGATTTTTAAAAAAGAGGGGGGTTGATGTACTGTTACCAGTTCGGTCATTTTTTTTCCAAAGTAAAAACAGATGTTTGTAAATGTCTTATTTTGATTAAACAAAGAAGATAGTCAGTCTTTTTTTTTTTTAATTTAGGACGACAGAAATCAATGAACAATTACTGTTGATATGCTGAAATCAGAGGATTTGGGCAATTAAAAAAAAAAAAAAAAGCTCCAAACGATTACTCAATTATTAAATTATTTTTGATTAATTTGGTAATTGATTACTTGTCAATTAATGGATTAATTTTGACAAGAAAATACTTTTAATTCATGTTAAGAGTAAATGTCAAGAAAACGGTAAAATACAAAGTAAATATCAGCTTTTTAAATTTATTTATTTTTTTTAATGGGGAAAAAGATGTTAAAATAAACGATTCATGGCTTTATGAATCGATATCAGGCTCGAAAATTCATCCATCCATCCATCTTCTTCCGCTTATCCGAGGTCGGGTCGCGGGGGCAGCAGCTTTAGGAGGGAAACCCAGACCTCCCTCTCCCCAGCCACTTCAACCAGCTCCTCCGGCGGGATCCCAAGGCGTTCCCAGGCCAGCTGGGGGACATAGTCTCTCCAGCGTGTCCTGGGTCTTCCCCGGGGCCTCCCACCGGTGGGACATGCCCGGAACACCTCCCCAGGGAGGCGTCCAGGAGGCATCCGAACCAGATGCCCGAGCCACCTCAGCTGGCTTCTCTCAACGCGGAGGAGCAGCGGCTCGACTGAGTCCCTCCCGGATGACCGAGCTTCTCACCCTATCTCTAAGGGGGAGCCCGGAAACCCTGCGGAGGAAACTCATTTCGGCCGCTTGTATCCGGGATCTCGTTCTTTCGGTCACGACCCACAGCTCGTGGCCATAGGTGAGGGTCGGAACGTAGATCGACCGGTAAATTGAGAGCTTCGCTTTTTGGCTCAGCTCTTTCTTCACCACAACGGATCGATACAGAGTCCGCATCACTGCAGACGCTGCACCGATCCGCCTGTCGATCTCCCGCTCCATCCTGCCCTCACTCGTGAACAAGACCCCAAGATACTTAAACTCCTCCACTTGGGGCAGGATCTCATCCCCGACCCGGAGAGGACACGCCACCCTTTTCCGACTGAGGACCATGGTCTCGGATTTGGAGGTGCTGATCCTCATCCCAACCGCTTCACACTCGGCTGCGAACCGCCCCAGTGAGAGTTGGAGATCCCGGCTTGATGAAGCCAACAGCACCACATCATCTGCAAAGAGCAGAGATGCAATGTTGAGGCCACCAAACCGGAACCCCTCAACGCCTCGGCCGCGCCTAGAAATTCTGTCCATAAAAGTTATGAACAGAATCGGTGACAAAGGGCAACCTTGGCAGAGTCCAACCCTCACTGGAAACGGATCCGACTTACTGCCGGAAATGCGGACCAAACTCTGGCAACGGTTGTACAGTGACCGAACAGCCCGTATCAGGGGGTTCGGTACCCCGTACTCCCGAAGCACCCCCCACAGGACTCCCCGAGGGACACGGTCAAACGCCTTCTCCAAATCCACAAAACACATGTGGACTGGTTGAGCGAACTCCCACGCACCCTCAAGGATCCTGCTGAGGGTGTAGAGCTGGTCCACTGTTTCACGGCCAGGACGAAAACCACACTGCTCCTCCTGAATTCGAGATTCGACTTCCCGACGGAACCTCCTCTCCAGCACCCCTGAATAGACCTTACCAGGGAGGCTGAGGAGTGTGATCCCTCTGTAGTTGGAACACACCCTCCAGTCCCCCTTCTTTAAAAGGGGGACCACCACCCCGGTCTGCCAATCCAGAGGCACTGTCCCCGATGTCCACGCGATGTTGTAGAGGCGTGTCAACCACGACAGCCCCACAACATCCAGAGTCTTTAGGAACTCCGGGCGGATCTCATCCACCCCCGGGGCCCTGCCTTGGCTCGAAAATTGATTTATTGATTATTTGATTTTGTTGTTTGTTTTTTTAACCCAGCCCTACATGTGTGTCAGTGAGAATGTGAGAGAGCGAGAGCAAGCATAAGGTTGTGTAAAAACAGTTGTGTGAATGAGGGGCGAGAGATTGTGATTGAGAGAACGAATGTGAGTGCCTGTGCGGTTGAGACCGACTATGCGTGATAGAGAGAGAACACTGTATGGGTCCAGCAAGCTGGGGGACCAACAAAACAGTTATTAAAAACCACCCCAAAAAAGAAGAAGAAGAAGAAGAAAAACAAAAAAGACTTGAAAATGAGCGCCGGCGTGAGGTGCGATCCGGCGCATCACTCCAGTGGTAGCAGGCGGGTGACGTCGTAACAATGATCAGCATATATAATGTAACTTTCCCATATGTGTGCGTTGATGTGTCTTTTTGGGCATTACTTGAAGCCGGATTAGTTTTTAGGTTGTCTGTTTTTGTTTTGTTTGTATCGCTCAAAGTGTTTGCGGATGAAAACATTCACTGCCATAACAACATGGACACCATCGGTTAAGACAGACACACGTCAATTAAAGGATAGTTTTTTACTTTTTCACTGGTGTGTGTGCGCGCGCGTCTGTGTGTAGCTCCTCACGCTGAACACCCTTCTCAAGGGGAGTTTTACGCAAGGAAAAAAAAATGGAATGAAAAACATGATTTCAAAATTAGTAATAATTGTCAATTTAATATGACAACCCCCTGATGTATTTATAATTGTACAAAATTTATCATCAAAAAACAAAACCACTTCAACAAAGTTCAATGTTAACGTAGCTTAATGTTAGCTTCCAGCGTTAACATCAATTCTATCTTCCGTGTTAGCTTCTTTTGTTAGCTTCCAAAGCTAACTCTAAATGTTGGGCGTTAATAAAAACGTTGGATTGAAACGTGAAATTCAGAAGTTCCCTCTTGACTTCACGTTTTGACATCATCTCTCACATTAAGATTCCAAAGTTAACGTCAGCTTGCGACATTCGTTCCGAGTCCATTAGCTTCCAATGTTTGCTTGAAATGTCAGATCCTGTTTTGAAGTTCTAGCTACGATTCCAATGTTAGCGCTTGCCTTAATATTCCAACGTTGCCGCAGAGTGAGAATTTCCCTTGTAACGTTAGTTTTCAGATTTTACCACTAAGACTAGCTTTAATGTAATGCTAACGTACATTAGCCTACTTCTTTTTCTGAGTTAGTTTTAAAGGTTAGTTTCTCAAGTTATCTTCCGACATTACTTTTAACACTTGTGTTAGCATTTGCTTCTCACGTTGGCTTCAAATGTTATTTTCTCAATATTAGTATCAGTATTAGTATCTTCTAGCGATACCTCTACACGTTAGCTTCAACGTTACCTCTAATATTGGTTGTGGAAGTTGGCTTACAATTTAGATTTATTTATTTTTTTTAAGTTAGCTTCTATTACCTCTTACGTTAGCATTAGCATTAGCTATCTACGTTAGCGTCCGATATTACCTGTAATATTAGTTTCAATATTACCTCTGTTAGATCCCAAAGTTAGCTTTCAGTGTTAGCCTGGATGTTAACTTTGAGCTTGCTTTTAACATTAGCTTCCAAAGTTACTTTTCATTGCTGGGAAAAAAATTGGCAAAATACCTGTGCAAAAAAAGCGGAATAATAAAAATAAATAAAATAAAAAAGAAATTTGCAATTGCTAAATGTGGCATATTGACTCAAGCTGACCCACTACATTTTGCTTAAAAAACAAAACAAAAAAAAAAGTATCTGGTATCCTGAAAAATTCGCAAGTTGTGTTACTTAAAGGTCAAGCTACCTGCCCTGCTTGCCGCCATGCGATTGTCCGGAGCGCAGCAGTTCCACTTTCCAGCTGCAGGGGGGAGCCCTCGCAGCTTACAGTGTTCTCACATGAGCACATTTAGCCCAGTGTTTGTCGATTGTAAACATGAATGGCTCATTATCTGGCGAGCGCACCACATGATCGTCACAGTGTGACTCGGGCAGCGCGCGTCCCGAAACGTGCAAAGTCTAGCCCACCAGGAAGGTCCCAAAGTAGCTGGCTCTGCCATCCGTCTCGACGGCGCTGGCGTTGCCGACGGCGACGAAGAGGCGGTCGTCGGGCTGCAGGAAGGCCGTGCCCGCCTGGTTGAGGGAGAACATGCCGGGCTCTTGGCCCCGCGGCCAGCAGGCGCTCCGCGAAGACTTCATCAGCAGGATGGGGACCGTGTACGAACTCATCTGCGGAAAAACATTTTCAACAGGTATTTGACCACTTTTTTTTTTTCTCTCTTTTTAAGCTAACAAAGCAGTTTTAATAGCATTACATTTTAAATCCAACTTCCAAAATTAAACAAAAACCATCAGCATAAATTTCTGCTTTTTGTAATTTATAGTTTTTGTTTTTTTTCTTCAAATGTTTTTGCTGTGGCCAAAAATAAAATCTAAAACCACCCGAAAAATATTAAACAGAGAGGTTTAAAATTAAATGAAAATGTTTAGCTATTATATTAAATGATTCATTAACATTTTAAATCAAAGCGATTCTTTTTTGTCTTAAAGATAAATTAAAGCTTAATGATCATGCAAAACTCAAATAATTGATTAACTTTTTAATATATTTTTTTACATTAAATAATATGCAGCAATTAGGGGTGTGAATTGCCTAGTACCTGACGATTCGATTCGTATCACGATTCACAGGTCACGATTCGATTCGATACCGATTAATCCCGATACGAATGGTCACGATTCGATACCGATTAATCCCGATACGAATTTATAAGTCGATTGTTGCGATTTTTTTCCATTCAAATTTAGAAAATACTATCAGTAAATTTGTACATGTACACTGTAAGATTTGTATGAATATATTTATCTAAAACTTGAGGCTTATAACCGTGAGCCACTGTACACAAACAGTTTGCAATCTGTTTCACATTTGAACAGCATTAAAATAAAAATATTAAGGCTTAATGTGCCGTTCATATAACATTCTTCCATGCTCAAGGTGTGAATCCTAAAAAAAAAAAAAAAATCGATTCTGCCGATTATTGAATCGATTCGAGAATCGCGCGATGTAGTATCGCGATATATCGCCGAATCGATTTTTTTTTAACACCCCTAGCAGCAATATTGATATGCCGTTTTAAAATTTCACATTTTTTATTTGTGTAAAATGTTTTCTTCATAGTTACAACAGCTTACTAAAATATAATTTTTGTCAACAGATTTTTTTTGTTTAAAGATAAATTAATATGATTAACTTTTTAAATATATATTTTCACATTAAAAAATACGCAACAATATTGATATGCCATTTTTAAAAAATTCCATTTTTTTTTTGTAAAATATTTACATCATAGAACAGCTTACTAAAAAATAATTTTAGCAAAAACAGATTTTTCTGTTTAAAGAAACTGCTAATGCTGAATGATTATGCAAAAGTCAAATATTTAACTTTTTAAAATTTATTTTTTCATGTTTAAAAAGTATACCAAAAAATATATGATATGATGTTTAAAAAAAACTAAATTGTGTAAAAAAAAAAATGTTTTTTTCATTGGTTGTAATTTTTTTTATTACATTCCAAATACACAGTCGTCCTTCACCATATCACAGTTCACCTATTGCAGATTCGGTAATTTATTTATTTTTAAGTTATTTTTTATTTTACACTACAGAAAAGTAAACAGTTAGCTAGTTGATTATTGGCTACCACTTAGAACAAATTGTAACGCATAACAACTCGTGGTACAGATTGAGGCAGGATGGCCGCGGTTGCTCTTTCAATTGCTTTAATAAAGCAACGGTAACAAAATTAGCAAACCTGACGATATATCTTAAAAAGATTCATCATTAAAAAAGTGGATCATGTTTCTGACCTTTTTATAAATATACTGGACGAGTTGAGCTCCTTCCTGCTCCCGCTCCCGCTCGTGCTCGGGATCCTGATCCTGGTCGTGGTCCTGGTCCTTGGTCCAGGCGGAGGAGAGTCTGAAGTAGGTCTGGGCGTAGATGTAGTAGAGACCCGCCCGAGGCACCAGCAGCTCTCCTCCTCCGCTCAGCTCCACGTTGTGCAAGAAGGACTGACCTCGATGACCTTCCCACGCCGTCACGCGCTCGCCCAGGTAACCTTTAAGGCTCCTCGCGCCGTCTGCACGACAACCGCGGACGTTTCAAAGCCAAAAACTTTATGAGTCAACACAAAACTATTACCTTGTCGTAGGCATCAATTGCTTACTTTTGTCATAATAAAAAGTGATTTTTTTATTTCAAATAAAAATATATATTTTTTTTTTACATGAGGTTAAAAAAAATGTAGATTTTTAAATTGTTGCATTTTAAATGTATATTAAAAAATGTAATTTAAAATGTGACTTGAAATTTGCCAATTGGAATGTGATGTAGATTTATTTAAAAATATGAAGGAATACATTAAGAAGAGTTAATGATCATGCAAAATATAACCAGTCAAAAATCTTTATTTTTTTTTTTTTGTCTAAATTTCACATAAAAATAAAAAAAATTACGAGGAAAAAAAAAATATATTTTTTAATTATGTTGTTTCATTTTAAATGTATATTAAAAATTATAATTTAAAATGTGACTTAGAATTTGCCAATTGGAATGCGGAGTATTTCAAAGTGTAGATTTATTTAAAAATAAGAAATAAAATAAGAGCTAATGATCATGCAAGATATATGATAATTTAACTAGTCAAAAATGTTTTTTTTTTTTTTTTTTAGGAGAGCTAAATTTCACATAAAAGTAAAAAATTTTACATGAGGCAAAAAAAAAGAAAAAAAAAAGAGACATTTTTAATTGTGTTGTATTTTAAATGTAAATTAAAAATTCTAATTTAAAATTTGCCAATTGGAATGTGGTACATTTCAAAGTGTAGATTTATTTAAAAATATGAAGGAATAAATTAAGAAGCACTAATCATGCAAAATATAATTTAACCAGTCAAAATCTTTTTTTTTATTTTATTTTTTTTTTTTTAAGATCGGCTAGTAAAAAAATAAATAAAATAAAATAAATTAATTGAGTCCAAAAACCCCCCCAAACCATTTTATGTATATTTCAAATTAATACACTGAAATATTCTCCAGCATTTCATGTATTGCTTATTTTTAATAGTGCTATAATGTATTCAATAATGTATGAAATATTCTTCGGCAAACGTGGTCCCCTCACAGGAAAGAATTTGAGTGTGCAAAATGGCTGCGAGCTTGGTGAGACATTAGATCATAAAACCTCCCGGCTCATTCTTCAACCCCTGCAAGAGGCCAAAGGTCACAGGAGGTGTTTAAGGTGGGGAACTAAACACTCGGGTCAAAATAATTCGTCAAATTCAAATTGACATCGCAATGTATACAATGTGGTCGAATTTTGGGAAATTGTCATCCAACACTTTTCCTTACCTTCTTGTACCCGTGAGGAAGAAGAAGAAGAAGAAGAAGTGGCGGTCACATGGGCAGCCACGTCGGGACGAACGTGCCCGTCGGGAAGGAAAGGGAGGACGTCTGTCAGCTTATCTGGCAAGCACACGGTCGCGTCATTTCATCGAGGTTGGAAAAAGATCATTTATCTCGCTCGTCTTAACGCCAGACGTGCTCTTACTTGTCACGCCGGAAGGTATCTCCTCCTCTAATCTCGCCGCCATCGCCTGCGAAGAAAGACCGCAATCACGCAAACAATTAATCCACTAAAACTCTCGCTATGGAAACACTCAAAATGAGTTGGATTAATCGTTTCAAGACCTTGTGTAGTTTAAAATGGGACAAATCCGCATCATTTCGACCTGTCAACAGTAAACATTCTCAGATTTCTGTCATTTTTCTTAAAAGCGGACTGTTGAATCAAATGAAAACATTTGTAAACGTCTGTTTTTACTTTGGAAAACAAAGAGCGACATTTTGGCCGACAGACCGAACCAGTTACTGAATTTGGATTTATGTTGGTCCATTTGTTTGTTCTGCTAATTTGAAATGCCCGGTTTTGGAATCAAGAGATGGGAAGCAAAACATAATTCTAAAAATAATTGCTACGTGCACCAAAATAAAAGTGTCAAGCATCCAGAGCAGACATTGAACAGGAAGTTAGCCATTTTGGTTTGAAGCAGCCATTTTGGAAACATTCCAGGGCTCGGAAATGAAATATTTAAAAAATTATCCTCTGTCACCAATTTCACTAATCAACACGAAATTAGGTGTACTTATCTGTCATAATAGGACTCACAAAAAAAAAACAAAAAAAAAAGTCTCAAGAACTCATGCCCGAAATTGAACAGGAAGTCGGCCATTTTAGTTAGTACCCCCACCCTCAATTAAGAATTCATTATCAACGGAGAAAACCTTCTCAATGTGGTAGCGAAGTTGTTGCAGGACTTGCCAGCAGGGGTCACTCTTCTTCTCATTGGACAGGAAATTGAGATTGGCATCGGTCAAACATGACATACTCCCGCCGGAGAAACTCTCCTGCATCTGTAGACATAAACAGAGAATTTTATCACGAAGGCGAATATATAGTTTGAATTTACATTTAAAAAAAACAACAACAAAAACAAGAAAACCACAAAGTTAGTTCAATGTGTCTTAGCCAAGAATGAGTTGCGCTGAAGAGTTTTCTGGGTAAAAGTGGAGATTTTGCGTTGAGACGCCCGAGGCATCTTCTTTCTCAACATTCCAAATTCCAGACAGCGCAGCGGGTCAAACCTTCTGACATTTTAGCACATAATGCAACCACTATTTGACTCTCACACGCACACACAAACAACCACAACACAAAGAAACACTTGTGATATTAATATACTTTGTTCTAACAGACACCTTAACAGTTACGACATAGATTTCTTATTCAAAAATTGAGAACCACAGATTACAAGCAAAACACCTCAAGTGAATATATATTTTTTTGCAGGTTTATTCAGACAAAAATACTAAATGATCCCATGTAGTGTACAGTAGTTCACAGTATATATATATATATATATATATATATATATATATATATATATATATATATATATAAAATAATAATAATAATGAAATAATAATAATAATAATGAAACTAAGCTTATGAGTATTCTTCGCCTTGAAGGCTTGCGTCCATTTAACCGCCACTTTTATGAGGTGCTCCTCCGAGTGACCCGCCAAGTAATTGCTCAATAAGTCATGAACAATGGAGCGGTTATAAGCAGCTGTATATTAACTATAAATATCGCGATACTTGCATAGGCGTAGCGATAATCTTTTGGGAGACAAAGTATCACGATTTATCGTGCTATCAATATATCGTCATACTCCTAGTTCACAAAGTTGTGTAATCGTAACAGATAAATTCAATAAATTGGTGCCCTTATAAAGAAAAAAAAATGTAAATATATGTCATGCCTAGGGATGTTGTTACGATACCAGAAATTTAGTAGTCGATGCCGATACCACTGAAATTAACGATTCTCGATGCCATTTCGATACCACGGTAAAAATAGAAAATAAGCAATAAATTCTGTACTTCAACATACACTCCTTTATTAGAAGTGAACAACAAACAATGATACTGTGTGCTTAAACAGAACAATTGGCATGTAGCTTTAAAGCATTGAATTAAAATACTGTGCATTAATGTATTAAACAATGGAGTGAACAATAAAATAAAAATACTGTGCATGTACTAGCTAAGTACAGTAATAGCACAAATAATGTATAAAGCTTACAACAATCTACTCTGCCATAGTATTCAGAAGCCATTTGAAATTAGAGTCTTTGTATAACATAAGGGGTACAAGTGTCGACAAAATAATAATCACAATAAGAACAAATATTAAGCAAAGGTGTGTTTCTGTAAGAGGTGTTCATTTGTGGAATCGTTTTGGTAATAACTTGGAAAGATGCAAGTCAATTGTTGAGTTTAAATTTTTTTTTTAAAGTACAGTTCAAGAGCATTATTGTAATGAAAGTGAAATGAAAATTGTATATGTGAGTATGAGGATGTATTATTGTGTATGCCTAAGAAATTAATGTACATACGCTACTGACTAATGTACGTATGTTAGTGTAATTGTCTACACAAGCAGGATTACACATTCTTTTATTGTAATGTATTAATTTACTGTATTTAATAATGAAATAAGTTAAAAGATACAAAGAATAAGGAGTAGGACTAGATACATTTTTAACTTCTTCCTACTCCGTTGGACATGTAAACCATCACAAATAATTGCTATGAGTTTCTTCTTTAAATTATTATTTGCTACTTGTTTATGTTTATATGTTATGTTTATATGTTCAATAAACAAACAAACAAACAAACAAACAAGTACTAAACACTAAAATACTGTAAAATGAAAAATGAGCATTAAAAAATAAAAATCTTATACTGTGCTGCTTATTTAACAACCAGTTTCAGCACGTAGCCTCACACACACACACACACAAACAAACAAAATAACGAATAACGTTTGATATATTATTTGAGGGTTGTTTAATGTTACTTTAGGTGATTCAGTAAATTAGCTGCCCGGCAACTTGACCGAACTTTATTATGCGGGACAGACGAGGCTGAACATAACGCTAATGTTACTTCGCAAAGCAGCTCATTGAGTGTGGGGTCATCATACTAACGTTATTAGTTTAGATATGAACAACAATGATAAGACGGGAATTCAAATGCACTTGCCTTGAATTCTTGGTACAAGTCTGGATGTCCATGTTTCGCTAAGTTGGATGTGTTCCCCTTTCGTCTGGAAACGGTTTCGGCATCTCAATCCCTGCGCATCAACCTCAAATCCAAAGTACTTCTATACGCGACTTTGGTGTTTTTTCTTCTCAACTAATTGAAGTTGAAGACGACGCAGATGTGCGGGCTACTGTCATGTTGCACGCATGTTACTCTACTTCCTTGTTATTGTTGCAGCGGGAGGGTAGTCACGTGACGTCATTAGACGTCACGTGGGTTGCCAGATAAGCGCCCATATCCACCCAGTTTACATGATGTAAGCTTGTATGAGTGAGTGAGTGTGGGATTAAAAATAATAATAATAAAATAAATAAACACCCCCAAAACAACACAAAAGACGCGGCCAGATACGCCGCCTCGATACCAAACGGTACTTCGGGTATTGTAGAAAAGGCAGTACCGTCACATTTTCAGAATCTTAACATCGACTTGGCACCGAAGTATCGGTTCTTGTGACAACCCTCGTCATACCTGACCAATTAATTGGCAGATATTAGCTCGTTATAATGGGCAAAAATCTGATTTTTTTTTCAATATTTATTAATAAAAAATGACACTTAATTGTTGTAAGCATTAAACCACCAAGAAAGTTATTTGTCATGTTTTTGTTGTTTTTTTTCACTAATCGGCTGGTTAATTGTTCATCAGAATTTTATTCTGCCAAATATCATAATTGGCCTAATAAAAAAAATCCTACATCATATTTTTTTTTTTAATGTACTAGAGATCAAAATATAAAAAATTTATATTGATTTAAAACACAGTGTTGCCTTGAGAGTTTAATTTGTTAAAACACGATATCGGACATTATCAGAAAAAAACCAATGACTTATATAGAATGCAAAATAGAAAACAGTTTAAAAAAAAAAAAAAAAAAAAAGTGGCCCCTTGTGGTGTGTTGGCCACCAGGGAGCAGTATAATCCAGTCATGCAGACACAAATGAAGAAGACGTTCACAAGTATTAAGTACAATTAGTCTCTTTTTTTTTTTTTTTTTTTTGGCAAAAGATAAAGAATATATGCCTGATTACATGTCGACACGTCCAAGAGAAAATCTCACCAAATGAAGACAATAGACTCATAATATGAACATAATAATGCGGCTGTGTTTTGGCTTTGAAAGTTTGTCGAGGTGTGTGACGCCACGAAAAAAAACCACTCAGCCCTTACTTCCTCCTATTGTCGGGCGGAACCCCGCGAGCGCTCCCAGCTGTTCCGCTTTGTGCGAAGCGCTCGCATTCCTGCTGGATGAGGTGAAACCTTCTGACAGCGCCTTTCATTTTGTTCCGAGTCCTTTTTGAACGCTCCTGCAAAGTTTTGACTGGGATTCCCGCGGGGAGGGGAGGCGATCCTTACCGTGTGCAGGACCTTGTTGAAGAAGACCACGCTGACCACCAGGGTGAGGGTCTGCACCACCACGGCGGCCAGCACCACCAGCCAGAAGCAGTGCGGGGAGCCCCAGGAAGCGCTCATGTCGACGCCGATGCACGAAGCAGAGCAGGCGCGACCGCAAATGAGAAGGAGGGAAAAAGAGAGCGAGAGAGAGAGAGAGAGAGAGAGGAGGAGTGTTTGGGGCTTGACAGCCTTATTATGATTACAAGCCGGGACTACTTCAATGCCCTCCGGAAAAGTCAGGGAAAAAGCAAACAGTTGACACGTCCTGTGGAAATAACACCATACGTCCTTGTTGAGGACTGAGTCATGGATCAGGAAATAAAAACATTGTTAATCTGTTCAATCGAATGAAATACAATATACAATGCAGTGAGATTTTCATATATACTGTAGGGCTGCTCAATTATGGAACAAATAATCACAATCGCGATCATTCAAACGATTATTTTTTTGGTACAAAAAAAAATGTTTAAACATTTAAAAATATTAGGACCAATTAAAAAAGATATATAGACTATAATTATGTTTAGTTCCTTTTGGACCAAACAAAATGCATAATAAATTATATTTATTTTTGGCAAAAACTTGTTGTAGTGCAGCGTGTACAATGTGCAGTAGGACAATCACGTATTTTCTGGTACAAAACAAGAAAATTTTAAACATAAAAAAATATTAAAGGAGATACTTCACTTATTTAGCCCATTCGAGGAATAAAAAGTTAATATTTTGTCGATAATTAATTTGATACTTTCATTATTTTTTTTACGTACAATTAGTACCTTTAAAAACACATTTTGCAACTTGCTGTCGACTGAAAATGACATCACAAGGGCTCAGGTAACCAATCACAGCTCACCTGTTTTCTAGATTTGGTCATGTGACATTCACAAGCTTTGTACATGAAAATTTATGAAAATATCAATTTTATTATAGGCAAAATATTGTTTGACTGCCAAAAATGGCTAAATAAGTAAAGTATCCCTTTAATTTAAAACAAAGACAATTCTTTGAAACACTAATTATGCAAGTTCATTTTGGATGAAACAAAATTTACTAAATTAGTTATTTTAAAGGTGCACGATGCAAGATTAGACTTAAATTTGAGTGTTAAAATAACCATATTTTTCACCCGCACATGTTTCAAGAATTGTATCATGGACAGGAGGCACTACTGTGGCACAATGACTGTTGGCCCTATTTTTCTGTAAAAGGAAAAAATGTTGGAGCGTTCGGCCGGAAAGTTTAGCTTTTGCTCTGAGCATGACGTCATGCGCGTACGCGCTATTGTCTCTGTTAGCTCTCGTGATTGTTCACGCAACTTCACAGACAGGACAGCTAATTCAAGATGGACTTGAAGAAACCTGCACCCGATACGTCTCAATCCCTTGTGGAGACTCAACGGAAGACAAAGAGAAGTAAAAAAAAACTTTCAGACCAGCGTCACGGGAGGACACGGATAAATACAGGAGCAGCGTTTGTCAGGTGGAGAGAGCTAAAAGCTATTTTAGGGATGAAACGGGACCCACAGCTTACTGACTTTTTGCTAAAAAGGTAAGACTTCGTAACGAAAATACGATAGGATCTATTTATGATTAGCAGTGCAGAATAAAACTACCACGGTTGCTAACTATTGTCTCTGCACTTGGGCATATTCGCCTCCTCAATGTCATCGGATTCACGGAATGCACTATTTACGTTTGGAAGGTTGTAATTACGTCAGCTTTTGTCACTCCAAATGACTTTCACATACAACGTAACTTGAAGATTAATATGTTTCTTACCTCTGTAGACATTATTAAGCCTATGGAAAAAGACGTTGTGCTCCGTGTTTACGTTTGTTTGATTAACTTGGTTCCTGGGTGGAGTTTGCATGTTCTCCCCGTGCCCGCGTGGGTCTTCTCCGGGTACTCCGGTCTCCTCCCACATTCCAAAGACATGCATGGCAGGCAGGGCCGGCCCAGGCTACAGGCGAGCTAGGCGGTCGCCTAGGGCGCCATCTTGTGGAGGGGGCGCCAAATTGCAGAAAGGAAAAAAAATAAAATTTAAAAAACACAAACATAAAAAGCCCTCCCCCCCTCTCGTGTTTTCTAGCATAAAATGTTATATAGCAAATATATTTTATTGAGTTCCTTTTTTTTTTATTACTTCTATTTCAAATAAATGACTGTGAGTTCACGACCTGCTGTCCTGGCGCCCTGAACCTGACCCGCTGCTGCCGCTTACAATGAATGAAAGGTAGGGGGAGGGGTCGTATATCATCTCGGAGTGTAGTGGCAGCACTTTAGAAAGATAGATAGATGGTTGGCACTAGGGGTGTTAAAAAAAAAAATCGATTCGGCGATATATCGCGATACTACATCGCGCGATTCTCGAATCGATTCAATAAAAAAAAAATCGTATTTTTTTTATTTTTATTTTATTTTTTTTTAAGAGCTCAGAATTGTTCATTCGGTAGTCTTACCGATTCTACGTCTTATCATCATTGCCTTTTTTTTGTGTGTGTGCGTGTGAATCGATTTTTAAACTTCCATTTTTAATGGAAATATATTCAACAAAACGTCTGACTTCGGGTTAGGATTCACACCTTGAGCATGGAAGAATGTTATATGAACGGAACATTAAGCCTTAATATTTTATTTTAATGCTGTTCAAACCTGAAACAGATTACAACCTCTATAAGACTGAAATTTCAGATAAATAAATAATACATTTTCATATAAATCTTACACTCTACAAGCTTACTGATTAGTATTTTCTAAATTTGAATGAAAAAAAATCGCAACAATCGGCTTATAAATTCGTATCGGGATTAATCGGTATCGAATCGTGACCTGTGAATCGTGATACGAATCGAATCGTCAGGTACTAGGCAATTCACACCCCTAGTTGGCACACTTGTATTGTTTATACATTGACATCGACAACAATGAAAAGGTCCAAGCCTTCAAGTGCTGCATTAAGAAAGCGGCGAAAGGAGGAGGAGGAAAAACGGGCCCAGGGTAGAGGTATGTATGTCAGTCAATCATCATTGTTTATAAAATAAACACGAAAATAGCGTTAGCTTCTTAGCTTGCTTGTAACTTGTTTACTGCACCATTACATCCATGCTAGTAGCTACTTTGCACACAAGAGTGGGGCAACGCTTGCTGAGTTTAAACTAAAACAGCCAGTAAGTCCAGATACCTGCAAATGGATTTGCACAAGTCATTGTTTCACATAACCACATTAATTTATTAATTTATTGAAAATAAGAATTATGTGCTGGTTTAATGTAAACATCGATATAGTAAATGCATTTTTTTTTAAACTAGATGCACTGAGAAAATATTTGCAGCCACAACAAGCACATGCAGAAGCTGTGGTAAACAATCCTTCAGTGTCATCTTCACCAAAGGCTACTGAATGTAAGTGCATGGATGGTGCATTTAATACAAACAGCCATAATTTCTGACATTGTATTCTATCATAATGCAAATGGATTTGTTTTCCCTGCTTTAACACCAAAATAATTTGAAGTGATGTATTTTGTTTAATGTACAGCTGAAGCAACAGCCAGTCAAGCACAAATCAGCAGTACTTTGAGTGACACAAAGCTCGATCTTCTCGATCCAAGTGACTATTTCATAGGGGTGGGACAAAAAACCGATTCGACCGAACCATCGGTCGTCAAGGGGAGCTAAACGGCCGTATCGGTAGCAGACTTGTCAACCGATACAAAATCCGCCGGGAATCCTTAGATACATTGCTTGTAAAGCTGTGGACCGGATATCGCGTTGCTGTGAATCGGTTGCGTGTGAGGCTTTATGGTTTTCATAACAATAGCAAGCGTTCTGCACCGTGCTCTACTTGTTTTGTTTACATTTCAGTAGCAGCACTATTCAAGTTACTTCAGTGTTTACAGAGAGCTAGCAAAGTAGCGCTCAGAGACGCTTCATTCCCCGGATGTTGTAAACATAATGCAAAGACGTTACGCACCTTGGGGAGGAGCCTACCGTCAACGCCGTGCTCGCGACACGGCGCGCGCGCGCACAACGAGTGACAACATGCAACAGTGGAGACAGTTAGCAGAAGCCTGTGCCGTACATCTCGGTATTTCCCATGGCTATCGAGTCCTCTCGGTGCACTTGAATGTCCCGGGCCGGCGTTGGTACTGCGCGCGAGCCAAAAAGAATAACTCCCGTGACGATCCAATGCATGAATTCAAACGACACAGGTATGTCCCACAGCCAACACACCAGCTATGCTAAAAGCACACTGCAAGTATCTCATTTCTCAGTTTGTGGCTCCCTGTCAATGTACACAACTAGCATGAGCAATAGATAGGAGAACTGAGACGTGCCCGTGATTACGTCATCAAACCCAAAATGAACGGCAGCCCAAAAAAACAAAACATAAACAGTAGTGATTCCGTGGTCATCATCTTGTCTCAGATTAAAAAAAACAAAAAGATGTCATACATTAACCAAAAATGAATATGATGGCAAAAGAAAAACAAATATTGTTAAAAACAAAAATTGTTGATAAAAAGGGAAGGGCACTTTTGGAAATATTTTTGGCTATATTAAGTGGTTAAAATGTGTTTGATAGATTTATTGTTCCATAAGGTGGCTTCATATTTCTTTTGGCTGGACGGTAGGTTTATTTCATGTCTTAAATTTATGTTTCTGAAATACTTCACAATGTGCACATATTCTGTTTAATTGTGTTGGTGTCTTTTTAAAGGTTAAATATTTATATTTCAAATTGAATTATCAGCCTTTTTTCCTGATCCTTATTTTGAATTAAAAATAAATAAATAAAATAAAAAACAATTATAACTGTCAATAACGACTAATAAATATTTAACCTGATACATTTTTCAGTCATATCGCCCAGCCCTTTGTTGCGGTCCATTTAAATAATTGATTCAATATATAAAAATATAGAAGACATTTTTGTTTTGTTTTTTAAACACATTTGTAGATACTGTAAAAATTTGTGGTGTTTTAAGATTAATGTTTACAAGCAACAAATGTCACTATAAGTTTTGAATATTGAAATGAATCGTATCGAATCGAAAATCGTATCGTTCCCAAACTTAATCGAACCGTATCGAACCGTTCTGTTCTGAAAGATAATCGTTTTTCAATCGAATCGCAACCTGTGTATCAAGATACATATCGAATCGGCCTCATGTCAGAGATTCCCACCCCTAGGTCGTGCACGTACGAGTGCGCGCAGCGTGTACGAGCGTGCGGTTTGTTTTCGGCCACAGGTGGCAGTAGAAATTTGAAATTTTAAATCTTCCATATACTGTAGCTGCTTTAATGGGTCTTATAAAAAAAAAAAAAAAGTAATACTAGTTTCTAAGTTTTTTAAATTTATACATTTGCACCTTTTTTAAATGTTCAAAGGGGCATGAAGCAGGATTCAGAGTTTTCGCACATTTGCGACCCCTCTGGTGAAACGTGGAATGGACCCCAGCGACTTGCACACGGCCAGGAGCGTGCGCGACTTTTCGGGCACGAGCAAACCTCCAAGTTAATCATCCATCCATCCATCCATTTTCTTGACCGCTTATTCCTCACAAGGGTCGCGGGGGCTGCTGGCGCCTATCTCAGCTGGCTCTGGGCAGTAGGCGGGGGACACCCTGGACTGGTTGCCAGCCAATCGCAGGGCACACAGAGACGAACAACCATCTATGCTCACAAGCACACCTTGGGACAATTCCGAGCGCCCAATTAACCTGCCATCAGGGCCTGCCCTACATGATTTGGTACCCTAGGCGAAAATGTACATGGTAGCCCCCCCCCAATCCCATAAAAAAAAACACACACAAAAAAAATATATAGATATATTATATTTAATAGCACACCACACAATAAATACCAAATTCCACAAACAAATAAAAATAAGAAAAATAACAGAAGTACAATGCAATGCAACTTTTTATTGCAATTTTTGCAAAATGACTATTTAAAACCTCAAAATGTTTTCACTATGTACATTAATAATTGTGTAAGATACAAAAAATAGTAAATGTATCAATATACAAACTTTGATATATCGTAAAACTTTGGCAATAAGGTGATTCACAGATAATGTGAATAGTGTGCAAAAAAACTTCACGAAATAACTTAGGAACATAACGGCAAATAGTTAAAATAGTGCACGCCGGGACCTCCTTGCAGCAAAGGCATCAATTGGTGCGTCAAAGAATAGCTGCCTGGATACTTCTTGATTGATGCTGATAAGTGCCAGTCTAGTTAGCCGTTCTTGTGACATGGTAGACCTTAAATAGTTTTTTATTAGTTTAAGCTTGGAAAAGCATCTCTCAGCTGATGCTACAGTCACTGATATGGTAGCGGCCACTCTGAGTGCTACCCACATGTTGGGATAGATTTCTCTAAGTTTTTTCTCCTCTAGAAAAACTAAAAGTTCCATGCTTGACATATTGGATTTTGGCCAGGTAAGAAATGACTGCATCTCTGCTAAGAGTTTTTTTTTATTTTATTTTTATTTATTTATGAGAGTACATATTGCACAAATAAGTAGACCCCGAGAAAAAGGCTAATTGTTAATTCCAGGCCTAGCAGACATGTTGCTACCCATAACAGTCATGGAGCTCATAGAAAATACTAGATGTCGTCGTTTTTGTTGTGGGTTGCTTTTTTTTTCTTCTTTTTTTTGCATTAGTTAATTTGATTAAATTGAAGATTTTGTAATCTATGCATCCTATTACAACCTTACTTTCATGTTGTACCATATCCAATTAAACTATGTTTTCAGAGGTAAGAAGTTTTACAAATCTGGCCACTTCACGGAATGAGACTCTCGATCCCCACTAAACAATTGATGTCGACGGGACGTGCAGATCATATTGCTTTAGTCGGTCGAAGTCCAGTCCTGTGCTGTACTCCAAAACGATGTGCAAATTACGTCAATTAATTGGACCTCATTCCGATGTTAATATGCAGTTACATATTGTAGTCACCCCGCTCGACGGACGTCAACCTGGTTCTAGTCATTATTAGAGTATGTCGCCCCCAGGCAAGCGTCATTGTGCATTAGCCGAAAGGTGGGCTGTCAGTTATGGAAATTGACGATTGTGAAAAACATATAGACCCATTCACTACTTAGTGTGATACGGCCGTGAATGTTATCGCCATTCAGTAGTACCGTTCACATTCCGTTAGCATAATGTAGCTACAATAGGCTGTTTTCACGGAGGAAAATAAGGCGACATTTAGCCTGATTGAAACGCCGCGGAATGGAACGTCTGTTCTTCATAAAGTCATTCTGTTCTAGGGGTGTTAAAAAAAAATCGATTCGGCGATATATCGCGATACTACATCGCGCGATTCTCGAATCGATTCAATAATCGGCAGAATCGATTTTTTTTTTTTTTTTTTTTTTTTTTTTTTTTTTTTTTTTTAGGATTCACACCTTGAGCATGGAAGAATGTTATATGAACGGCACATTAAGCCTTAATATTTTTATTTTAATGCTGTTCAAACATGAAACAGATTACAACCTCTATAAGACTGAAATTTCAGATAAATAATACATTTTCATATAAATCTTACACTCTACAAGCTTACTGATTAGTATTTTCTAAATATGAATGAAAAAAAATCGCAACAATCGACTTATAAATTCGTATCGGGATTAATCGGTATCGAATCGTGACCATTCGTATCGGGATTAATCGGTATCGAATCGAATCGTGACCTGTGAATCGTGATACGAATCGAATCGTCAGGTACTAGGCAATTCACACCCCTATTCTGTTCTATTCCATTCAACTTTGCCGCCCCTTTCACGCTAAATGTTGCCGTCCACCTCACTTTCACCCAAATAGTTACGACAGAGAAGTGATCGATCTTGAGGTTACTGCTATTTGAAAACAACACATTTTCTTCTAAATGTCAAGATACTCGCTTCTTACCTTTTGGAGTAGAAAGAAAGCCAGCTGTGAATCACTTTTCTAATCCAAGTCCGATCTCAACGCTCTCCACCGCTGAAATGTCAAACCAATGTTCACTCTCGGTCTTGCCCGACGTCGGTCACTATCAAGTTTAGATTTTTTTTTTTTCGTGGCACTTGACATTGTTTTCATTTTTTTTTTTTTTTGAGCAGCCTTCCGTGGAGTAACAGCGGGTGTCTGGGGCAGCGAAAATCTGTACTAGTTCCGTCTTCGCGCGACAGGAAACAACTGACGATGACGCGCATGACGTCACATCCCGCAGACAGAGGGCGGGAAATTCGAAGGATTCGGACCGGACGCTTCCGAAATAATATTGGCCAGAGGCTTGTAGGAGTACCCATTGCGAATAGCTAAGATGTCCATCCATCCATCCATTTTCTTGACCGCTTATTCCTCACAAGGGTCGCGGGGGCTGCTGGCGCCTATCTCAGCTGGCTCTGGGCAGTAGGCAGGGGACACCCTGGACTGGTTGCCAACCAATCGCAGGGCACACAGAGACGAACAACCATCCACACTCACACGCACACCTAGGGGCAATTTGGAGTGCCCAATTAACCTGCCATGCATGTCTTTGGAATGTGGGAGGAGACCGGAGTACCCGGAGAAGACCCACGCGGGCACGGGGAGAACATGCAAACTCCACCCAGGAAGGTCCGAGCCTGGACTCGAACCGGAGACCTCAGAACTGGGAAGCGGACGTGCTAACCACTCGACTACCGTGCCGCCCTCTTGACCGCTTATTCCTCACAAGGGTCGCGGGGGCTGCTGGCGCCTATCTCAGCTGGCTCTGGGCAGTAGGCGGGGGACACCCTGGACCGGTTGCCAACCAATCGCAGGGCACACAGAGACGAACAACCTTCCACACTTAGCTAAGATGTTGATCTACTAATTAGAATATGTTTCAGTCATAAATGGTCAAATAAAAAGGCTATTGTTAAGATATTTTTTGGGGAAATCCTACATAGAGTAGCTTTAAATTAGAGAATGGTCAGAATTTCTAACAATTAATAGAATGTTGAGGTAACGTAATTGTTACCCAAAATGTGAGCGTCTGATGTCCCAGCTTGATTAAAGCACCTGAAGGCAACGTTCCTGGAGCTGCTTGTGTGTCAAGTTCAGTGAAGGCAACACATAATCATCATCATCATAATCATCATCCTCATAAAAAGAGGACTTCCTCTTATTGTTTCAGTGATCTACGACTTCTTGTCCAATGACCCTCGCCATTGTTTGGGCGAGTCATGAAGACGGTGATTGTAATAGTCGACATGAAAAGTGTACACACCCCGGTTCAAATGAGACCATGAAACCATTACCACTTTTTACAGTTCAGCTGTTCTAAGTATCCAAGTTGTTTATTTCTACAGTTTTCGTTTGTCCCCATTTGTACACGTAATCTGTCCTATTAATGGTAAATTAAGTCTAATTGATCTATCGTGCCATTATCTTTCTCTTACTGTAATATCAAGGAAACTTGGCATTTGAACAGGGGTGTGTACACTTTTTTTTATTTATTTATTTTTTATTTCCACTTATTTCCACTGTACGGGAAAACAGAGCCGGACATAATAAGTCAACGTTATCGAGTGAGTCACTTTCCAAGGTCTGTCGGGGAGGGAAGGAGGTGATAGGCCGGGAACGTTTTCCCGCCTCGGGGAGGGAAGTCGACACCCTGAGAGAGCCCCCTTCACACATCGTGGGGGCGAGTCAGGACGTGTGTTGAAACGTTGAAAACATCACAAAAGAATTACCGCCTTAAAACAAGAAGATAAACGGGAAAGATACGCGCGGCACCTGTGGGATGAGCAAGTCGGGTCAGTCGGCAGTTTTGCAATTGACTGCAGCCAAGTGCATAAAAAAAGGTCATGACAATTTTGTTGCATTCATGTATTCTTTTTTTTTCCCCTCTCAAACTTAAAATTTGGGAAAGGTTATTTGTGAAATTGTCCATCAATTTCAGTATGTAGAGTATATATTTGGCATAATCATGTCATTGGTTTTTGGACATTGAAGGAGAGTTTGTTCAATTGAAAGCATTTGTCAATTCGATGCAAGTTCAAATGGGCTCTCATGGGCCAAAAAAAAAAAGAGACGAGTTTCATCCGCAAACAAGACTTTGTGAAATACTTTTTGAAGAGTAAACAAAGTCAAATGTTAGCAGAAAGAGAAATGGTCCCAGTATGGACCCCTGTGGGACCCCATGTTTAATCATTCTATTTCTATTCTATTCTTTTCAGAGCGTTTTTATTCCTAAAATGAATGTGGTGTTTTTTAGAGCATTTTTCAAAAATCACATTTTACATCTTGTTGCACTTTGATTATTTTTTTTTATACAAAATTAAAATAAGTCATGTAAATCAGAAAATTTATTGTAAGTGCAAGTTTTTCATTAACATTTACATAATTATACATTATTTTAATTGCTAGCACATTTACAAAAAGTCATCTTTATAAATAATATATATATATATATATATATATATATTTCAAAAACTGACTAAGCTGTTACAAAGCGCTTACAGAACACTTTATATAAACATGCAAACTATATTGAATAAATAATAAAATAAGATTGACTAAATAGTAACTGACTAAATGATAAATACACAAAATAATTGTCTCAGATGTGACAAATATCGTCAGTTTAGATTGTTAATGTGTTCCTACTATCATTAATACTGTTATTGTGATTGATTTGTGACCAGCTAAAAAGGAAATCAAACTGAAGCTTTTTTTTTTTTTTTATTGACAAAATTGTAATCAAAAGCCAAACATGTCAAATACAACACACACAAAAAAATCATCACACAAACAGTAAAGAGAAAGGGAAAAAGAAAAAAACAATAACAAAATAAAAGATGCCAGGGGTCTTAAATTAAGAAATATTAAAAATACCAAAATGAGAACACAAAATCAAAGACAGCCTTCTTATTTTTGGAAGTAGAAATGGACTGAAAATATACATCAATCTCTTTCATAAACAGAAAAAAAATAGGTTTCGATTTTGCACATTTACATTTATGAATATAAAACTTAGCAAGATAAATTAACAGATTAATCAAATAATATTCTTTTTCAAATGAACTGTCATAGTTGAAAAACCCAAAAAAACATTCGGCAAAGAAAGCACAAAATGACAATAGATATTGTCCAAAATAAATTTCCAAATGTCTTGCCAAAGCTTGCGAGCATAAGTACATTTCCAGAATAGGTGCACAAGAGTCTCTGATTGGGTGTCACAGAAGGAGCAGTTCAGATCCATATCATAACCAAATTTAACAAAAAATGATTTCACAGGATAACAACGATGAATCTTTTTGAAAGACACCTCCTTCACTTTGTTGACCAAGAAGAATTTCTGAGGCAGGGTCCAAATATTTTTCAAATATAAATTCATTACACGAGAGTTCCAGTACGATATTACAGGTGACACAGACACAATATCAGATTGGAAAAGAGCACGGACTTTGCAATTGTTTCTATGCCTAGAAGGATTAAAACATAATCTACCAATTGATGATTCAGTAATATCAGCGATTGGAGTGTCAGTTGCAACACCAGTGTGACCCCTATACAGCATCAAAACACCAGAAGGAATAGCATCAAAAATGACAGCAAATTGTTGAGGCGTCACAGGCATCCCAAGAAATTCCTCATAAGTAAATAACACTCCCTTGCTGTTGAATAATTGACTCACTCAGATAATATTATGCTCAAACCAGGTCTTAAAAAAATTGACTTGTTCTTGTAACAAATGTCTTGGTTATTCCAAATAGTGTAGCGGTGTGGTGAAAAGTTATGCTTGTAAATGAGTGACCAAGCAAGCAATGCCTGCTTATGGAAGTTCGATAAGTGGATGAGGATCCTTTCAATTTTATAATTACATGACAACAGAAATCTTAATCCACCAATTTTGGAAAAAACATAGTTTGAAATACAGTTCCAAATTGAATCAGGATTATTCAGAAAAGACCTAATCCAGTTGATTTTAAATGTATTGTTTAAAGAGCCAAAATTTAAGAAGTTCAGTCTCCCCTTCTCATACGTATTTATAACCACAGATTTTTTAATGTAATGCGTTTTATTCTTCCACAAGAAATTGAAAAGCATCTGGTCTATATCTTTAATAGTCTTATTATCTACATACAATGAAAGAGCAGCACAAGTAAGTCTGGAAATACCTTCTGCTTTGCTTAATAGGGTTCTACCTCTTAAAGACAAGTCTCTAAGAAGCCACATATTAAATCTTTTTGGTGTTTTTTCAATAACTGTAAAATTCAGGGGACTTCTTTTTTCCTCATCTTTAATGATAGATATTCCCAAATATGTAACTGTGTCTTTGACAGGAATGTTCAAAATTGAGCCAACAACAGAGTCTTTCACTGCCATAAGCTCACATTTATTTACATTCAGGTATAGTCCAGAAGAAACCAAACTGAAGCTAACTTCGCTAGCGCTGCTGTACTGACGTCACCGGCAAGCTCGAAGGCGCTTCAATCTATTTATTTTTGTTTTCTCACTCTTAAAGTATCATGCTTTTATATTTTTAGGTTTATTTAGGTTTTTACAATTTTGGTCCATAAATGTTATTTTGAACAATTGTAAACTGACAATTTCCGGACAATCCTGTAGCGTGACGTCGTCTACAGGCGACCCGATACAATCTGGCAGCCCGATCACATCTCGACACCGGTTGTCGGTTCCTCCCCTTATTCCCTGACGGAATAAGACCTGATTCTTATTTCGTATTGGTGTGACGTCCCTACAGGTTGTCGTGTAGCCACCGGACGTAGGCGGCGAAGGCCCTCAGCCCGACGTCAAACGTGAAGGGCCACATGGTGAGGCTGAAGCATCCGTGGAAGCCGTCGCGGTAGTGCTCGAGCGTGACCGCCACGCCGGCGTCGCCCAAGCGGCGCGCGTACATCAGCCCGTCGTCTCGCAGCACGTCGTACTCGCACGTCATCACGTAGGCGCGGGGGCACTTGGCCAGGACCTCGGGTCCGGCCAGGAGGGGCGCCGCGCGCACGTCCAGCAGACCCGGAATCTCATCCAGGATTCCTGCTCGGTTCACATGGTAAAATTTCAGACGTTTACTTTCAAATGTCAAAAATAAATAGCGTCCACTGTGTAGCCATATGTTTGTATTATGCTGCCCCCTGTGGCCAAGGCAAATACAATAACTGCGTATTTATATTTAAAATGTATATACTATATATGTTTCCATACCTTCCATTCTATGGTGCCCCTCGCCATGTACGGGAAAGTAGTCCTTGCGGAACTCCGGATCAAGGAGGGCGGTCCAGTCCAGGCGAGCCCTCAGCTCCGGAGCAGCGCTGGAGCTGTGTCGGTTGGCGAGGAGGTGGGGCTTAAGGGAGAGGTCGCCGCCCAGGTACTGGAGCCAAAACTTTACCGTGACCGGACGGTTGAGGATGGCCATGTCCCGGTTCTGCTGATAGGACGGCGTGTTGAAGTCCAGAGCTTGAAGGATCGGGTAGATCAAAGCCTGCACGCTGAACTTGACGCTCATGTTGTCATCCATGGCAATCTGCGAGGAAAAAGATGGGTCCATCAAATTTGAGATATACATATATTAGGAAAAAATATATCATTTTATAAAAATATATATATATATTTACAAAATACCCAAATCTTGTATTTTATTTTCATTTTATGTACAAAATGCTCTATTGTTGTTAAAAAAAAAAAAAACTCATTAAAATCTAAGTTAAAAAAAGAAAAAAACAAAATCAGATTTCGACTACATTCTAAATAATTTAATATATTATGATTTTATTAATTCAAAGATGATTTTCAACAAAATAAAAAAGAAAAATGTAAATATTTCCAACATTTTTCAAATGTTTTTTTTTTTTTTTTTTAAATTTCCAAAATCACATCTCTATTAAATGTTATGTAATGTTGTAATATTACATAATTAAAACAATCACATTTGTCTTAATCTTAAAATGCTTTTAACAAATTAAAAAAAGAAAACATTTAATACTTTAAAAAATTAAGTTATTTCTTTACCGAAATTTAAAAAATATCTGTCAAATAGTAATATGATTTAAACAACAAAAAAAACCTAAACATTTTTTTATTTTTTTATTTTTAAATAATCAATTAAGAGGATTTGAAGAAATAACAAAAATATAATTCAATTCCCTGAATCAAATAAAAAAATAAAAAAATAAATGAAAAGAAAATACATTGAGATTTCAGCAAAATTTATAACAAACAAAAATGTAAATAATTTTAATGTTTTACATTTACAAAATGTCTTAAATTATATTTCATCATTGTAAGAGCATTTCAAGAAATTGCAAAAATATTTTTTTTCTCCTGAATTAAAAGAAAAAAAAATAAAACATGAGGATTTCAACAAATGTCCAAAAGTCAAATGGTAATATAGTTTTTTTTGTTGTTTTTTTTTCAAATTCTCTCCGTTAATGTTAAATAGAACTTAATGGGAAAAGTGTTCTATATTCTTTAAATTAAAAAAAAATCTCATAGTCAAATATTAAGATTTTTTAAAACAATTAAACAACTACGTTTTGAAATAATAATGTATACAACTCCCACCCGCTATGCATGATGCGAAACTGTAACGTCAACTAAATATCCTCCTGATTTTGTGAAATTCAGCTACCGTTTTGAATTTCAAGCCTCGGCGGAGATCTTCCTCATCAGTCCGCCTACCTGCTGAGCGAGCGCCGCCGCCAGGTTGCCCCCAGCGCTGTCCCCCGACACGGCCACACGCTGCGGGTCCACGCTGTACTCGGCCAGCACCTCCGGGGACAGGAAGTGCTTGGCGGCCGTGAGGCAGTCCATGTACGGCGTCGGGAAGCAGCACTCGGGATACAGACGGTAACTTGGTGGGGGGAAGAAGATGTGAATGCAGGTTAAAAAAAAAAAATGTTGGAGAAAAGGCGTTGAAAGAAGTTGAAGACTTACTCGACAGAAACCACAACCATGTGGAGCTCTTTGGAAATTTTGCGGCTGCCTTGATCGTACGCGCCGTCCTCTGAGAACAACAACGGACATTTTGTTCGTGAATGCAAAATCAAGATTGCCATTAAATATTAGGATGAAAAAAAATTCTTTATTTTTATGATTTTTAAATATTATTTGAACATTTAAAAAAAGTATTTAACAAAATTAAATTTCATATTTTTTATTCATTATTTGTCTAAAATGATCACTTTCAAATGTTTAACAAAATAACAAAAAAATTATAAAATTTAGATGTTTTTCTTACATTTAGATTTCTGTCAAATATTAGTATTTCAACATAAAAAAAAGAAAAAAAACATTTAAAGTGTTTTTCAAAAATATTATCTTTTAATTATTAAGGATATTTTATTGTATTTATTTATTTATTTTAATGCAATTTCTTTCTCACCTTGGTCAAATTTTATGGTGAATTCAACTACATTATTGAAAGAGAAAAAATATTTTGGAGAAAATGTCTGATATTATATTGTCAGATATTATATTTGTCAGAATACCAAGACAATAAAAAATGAAATTACATTTACAGTTGAATGTCTTGCTTAAAAAAATTCCTACATAAAAAAAATTAAATTCCCATTCCATCTGTGTTTAATATGAACATTCAAGAATTTAAAAAATGCAATTCCATTCCCAAAAATGACAAAAAGTGAAATTAAGAGAATTTTAACAATATTTTAAAAAGAAAAGAAACATACAAATAATTTTTTACAAAATTATAAATTTGACGCAATACATATTTAAACGTGTTCATTAAATAAAATCAATAAAATATTAGGATTTCAAAATGTAAATTTAAAAATAAAAAAAATCCAAATCTATATCACCGTCAAATATTAAGAGGATGTTATAAAGTACATTTTAATGTATTTCCATAGACAACATTTTCTCAAATGTAAAAATAGTTTCTGTCTAAAATTAAGATGATTTCAACAAAATGTTTCCCCCTACATTTCCAAAACCTATCGCCACCAATTATCAACATTTCAAAATAAAAAAAATAAAAAAAAATAAATACATGAATACTAAAAAAAAAATAAGCTCTCACCAAACAAATGACAAAATTAATGAAATTTCCCACCTAAATTAAAAAAATATATATCTACCTCTAATATACTGTACACTGTGTATAGAAGGTTTCAATAACAACAAAGATATCAAATATGAATAAAAACAGGACACACGCACACACAGAAAGTAAGAGAGCAACTAACTGGCACTGCCGTAGGCCCAGCCTCCTCCATGGATATAGAGCAGACCTCTCCTCAGGCGGCTGTCGCCTGCCATCGGGGGCTGGCAAACGCGCACGGGGACACCGCCGAAAGTCGCGTCGCTGACCGTCAAGTAGCCGGCGCCAGGCTCGGCCGTCAACTTCTTCAGGGTGCCTTCCAGACCCTTGGAATACCCTCGCGTGGCCTTGACGTGGTGGCCCAAGCCCAACCACTCCATCACGTGCGCCTAAGAGGCAGGGGAAATAATTACAAAAAAAAAACAAAAAAAACAACTTATCTTACCGGAAATTGTATGCGTAACAGCGTAATCTTGCCAGTAAGTGTGTGCATTTTAGCTATTTTCTCTTTTGCATCATTTTTAGTGTGTATATGCATAACAGCGAGTCTTTCATATCACTCGGTGAGTTTACCGCTCATCATCTCGCCAGCAAGTGCATTTCTGGACAAAGTTTGGCCATCTACCCTTCCGCTTCGCTCGGTTGGCGAGCTCTCGTCCAGTCACCAGCAAGTTTGTAGCAGCGGTCTTGATCTCGTCGCCAAGTGTCTCCTCTTTCATGTCTTATCATTTTGCTGGCAAGTGTGAAATTCCTACCAAATGTTCGGCTAGCTCCACTTTTGCCTCGTTTGGGCACTCCTCTCACCAGCAAGTGTATGCTACGGGCTGGATATTACCAACAAGAGTGCGTGTTCCAGCCAAAGTTCTGCCATCTTGTATTTTGACGCCCGGTGACAAACATCTTTATCATCTCGCCAGCAAGTGTGTGCACAATTGCCGGTGACTGTGCACATTATGGCAAGTTTATTTTGCCTTATTGTAACTACTTTGCACATGTGTACTGTCCACCATGCTTCATTTTGTTGCCATTTCTGCGGGAAGTTCAACACTTTGGTTGGGTATCAAAACAAAAACTCTTCTAGTCTTTCACCTCCAAAGCGTGTGGCGTAATGAGGAGCAAAGGTGAACATGCAGACTTTGTGCACAAGGACAGGACAGTGACGCAAACCTGACTGGCTTTCTCACTGTTAGTCAGCTTAAATGTCGCTTTCTTCACTTTATTGCACAAGAGATGGCTTTTGCGGTTGGTGTTGAAAACCTAACAAACTCATTAGTTTCTTCATTTCTTTTTTTTCTCAGATTGGGCATGTGCGCTCACTGTTTATCTAGCATACCCCATACCCGAGGACAATGGCGGAGCCAGAGGGGGGGCCGGGGTGGCACGTGCCCCTGCTGAAATGTGATTGGACCCAGCAGACGCCAAATGATTGACATATCACGGCACCGGCGCAGTGACGTCGCACGCCTTGCCGATGCAGCCTGCCAGCATTTTTTTCAAGCAGACGCCTACTAATTGTTATGCCACCCTGAACAGTGGCTGGCGCTACTTACGACAAAGCATTATAATCCACCTCACTAGGAGTCTGGAGAAGGAGAATCATCTGTTTTAAGGAGCAGTCTCCTGAGTACCGAGAATGCATGTTGGCGTTTGGCTATATCATGTTTGTTTGCCTGTGAGACGTGAGTGACTGTTTAAAATAACTTTTATGTTCAGATTATGGGTGTCAAAATTGTCACGTTATTATCTCGTTAACTTAAAGTGCCTTTAACGGCACTATTTTTTTTTAACGCTCGATTAACGACCGCTCCTTATTTGGAAAGCCTCTACTCAGGGAATTCTAGTCACCACGCAGTAGAAACGTCCACGTCAAAACTACCCAATAGAAAAGCACTGGAGCTAAAATACAGTGTTTAAGGGGCAGAATACAGGTGGAGGAGCCATTTGGACTGTGTCTCACCACTACCACCCGTGCCTTGCTTTGAAAGAACGCACTCGGTTAGCCGTTGCGTTCGCACCGAGCACCAAGAGGCGTCCATGGGCACTCTGAAACCCCTGTGAGAGTAAAGAGCCGAATGGACGCCGTCTTGACAGTTGGAGTGAACACAAGCCTATTTATCTTTAAATGTGAGGCGTATTTTATCCAGCATCTCCACAAAATATCTCATCAGGGTGAAAGTGAAACTACCGATGTGTTCGCTGTAACAGTAGAGCGCCTCAGCTGCGTCTCGCATCCGAGAACTTAACAAAATAAAAGCGTCCGACGTCATTAAAAGGAGTCACTATAACACAATTTAGCAGTAATAAATTAAATGATACTGCCTAATGTGTGGGGATTGGCGTCAAGTTGTATTTTACAATTTTAAAATGTGCAGAAACTCGCAAGTTACTTATTGTTTAAAATTACAGAGCTATTAATATGAAAAGAACACATCGGTCGTTTCTGGTTCCTATGCAGTAAAAATTCGTCATTTTACAATGCACATCCTATTTCACTTAACAAAATAAAAGCCTAGCGCGAATGCATATATTTGTGGGGATTGTGTTGTATTTTACAGTTTTAAAAATGTGCATAATTTCACAAATTATTTCATGTTAAAAATTAGGCAGCTCCTAATATGAAAAGAGAAATGCATTGAGCTTTCACTATTGTCTTACAAATGCAATTATACCATGTTGGAGTGATAGAAAAATGACCAAAACAAATCAGTCACGCTTTGGTTTGGTTTTACAGTACAGCACATATTTTATTTTTATTTTTTTTAAAACTTTTTTTTCTTGAATTGTGATGAAATTACTCTATCAATGACTAAAAAAAAAAAAAAACATATTGAAATTGTACATTTTATTGTAAATGTAGGTATAAATTGAGATATAAAATGTGCAATTAATGTGTGATTAATAGTCAGTTAATTATTGAAGTAATGCGATTAATTATGATTACAAATTTTAATCCACTGACACCTCTAGTTCAGATAGATTGTTTTGGACGGACATCAATAAGCAACGTAGTTTTGTGCAAGCTAAAAATAAGTATGTTGTTGTTGTTATGCAATACAATAGCACCCTCCAATGGTTGAAAGTTCAAACAGACACTAACTGACGTTTGCATTTACAGGTAGAAGTGGAGGATTTATTAACATTATTATTAATTAATCACATTAATAAATTATGTGGTTGTAAATGAAGTAGTAGTTGGAATAATAAATTTATTTTTCATAGGGTGTGTGGAAAATGAAACGACAAGGAGAGTTTGGCACTTAGACAGGATCTTTAGTCATACTGTAATACAAATTTGCATTATGTTCATATTATAATGTTATGTTGATAAAAGTACTGTAATTGCATGAATACAGTATCTGCGTGTGCGTGCAAGTTCATTCAAGTTAAACAGTGCTGAATTATTATTTTTGTACATTTTATACATTCTTAATAAACGGCACATTATGTGCAAAAATCTCCCCTGTGCTTAATATGTACTTAAATTGAACTTCGATAGAGACTCCGATTGAAATAAATTTTCATGAAAACAAATTTGGCATCATCTTTGGATGTAGTATCCTTGCCCCCCCCCCCCCCCCCCCCTGGCCCCCGTATTTCTAAAAGTCTGGCTCCGCCACTGCCCGAGGACCCCCCCCCGCCCCCCCCCCCCCCCCCCCCCCTCAACACTCGCTACTAAAACAACAAAGGATTTCATCCCGGACAAAAACAATTTGGAAAGCCTTAGACTGGCAAAAACTATTTCCAGACTTAAGCCCTATAACAGAATGTTTTCACTTTCGTACATTAGCATATTCAAAGTACTTTTAGTACCAGAAATACAAATAAAAAAGAAAACAACTACAGTACTTTATAGCTACTTCCCCCCCGCCCCATATATAACCTCACTTACCCCCCTTCACTCACCAGTCGTATCACAGTTTTGATGATGTCGTCCAGGAGCAAAAGTTTCCACTGCTGCCGAATAGCGGCAGGCAGCGGTGTGTACAAGCAGTAGCGCAAAGCCACGGCCAGGGAGGCGGCGATGACCGCCGACAGCAGCCACATGTCGGGTCAGCCTGGCAATGTTGCACCGGACGGTGCTGCTGGTGTGGAAGTGAAGCAAGACCAGGACCAGGTAAACTGAGCAAAGGGCAAGGAAGGCTGGCGACAGTAAGAGAGGAGTGGCCAAACCAGTTTCAAACATTTCCACGGTTGACTTGATAATTACCACAAAATATTCATCTGGGGGAAAAAAAATATCAAAATAATAATAAAAAGTAATAATAACCGCGTACAGGAAACAATAGTACTTATGCATGTAGTTGTTGTGAAATCCACATCGTGTTTCTGTGGATGTTAGGCTTATTTGACAAGCTTCATTGTACTTTTTCCGTTGCTATTCCTTCATAACTTTTATTTGAAAAGAAACGAGGCGAAGAAACATCCGGTTGTGTGACTTTTGAAAGTGAGTTGTACTACACTCTAGTTGCCACAAGAGGGCGGAATACAGTTGATAGATAGATAATAGATGGCTGTAAACACTTATCGAAGGAAAAATAGGAGCAACTTCGGGATAGCACTGCAATTGTTTTTTTTCTTTACATAAATTTGAATTTGATGTATGCAGAAACAGTTTTAACAATTGTTTTTTTTTAAATTGTTTTTATTACCATTTTAAAAAGGTTATATTCAGATTTTTACACTTGTTCACTGAAAATTTTAAAGTTCAGTTTTTGTCTATTTATTTTTTGATTATTGTTGTTTATTGAACTTATTTAATTTTTAAAATGTATTTTAATTGTAGAAACTTATTTTTCTGTTTTTGTTTGTTTTCATTGTAATTTTTAAAACAATTTCATTTACACTACATATATTTTTTTACATTTTAACTGCAATTTAACATTTTTATTTTATGTATGTGTTACATTTTTTAAATTTGTTTTATTAGAATTTTGTAAACTCACTTAGAATTGTGTATTTTGATTGTATTTTGTGTTAAAACAGCTTTTCAAATGTACTGTTTTTTAAATTATATGTATTTTTTTTCCTTAGAAAATACATTAAAAAGTAAATTAGTTTTGTTTTTTGTTTTATACTAACGTTGACTTACCAAATTATTACTTTTTATTCGTCTATTGTAATTGATTTATTTGATTTTTTTTAATGCAAGTTTGGAAACATTAGTTCATTAGGTACACCTAATCAGTAACTATTATCAGATAATATCATTTACTAAGACTATAATAACAATCAGTGTGCAATGTTTATTACTGTGGTTGCAGTTTACAGAGTTGTGCAGCATCCCCCGAGTGCCGTTTCTAATATTTTGACTATCTTACATAGCCTACTGTTATGATTATGCCATTTTTTAGGGGGGTCAACAACGTGTAATGCTTGGCCTAACAGTCTGTTCCATAAAATGCTTATTTTTTATTTTTTTATTTTTTTTTTAACAACAATGCCAGCTATAATCAGGGGCAATAAAGCGGGTGCCACTCCTCCGCTCCCTTCCCACGAGTTCACTCCAGTTCTGCGTCCCTGGTGGATTCCCTCGTGAGAACATAAACAAGCGGTGACGAGGACCCGACCCCTGCCACGGACGGATTTTCCAAAACAAGCTCCAGCGAGACCGCTCGGCCGACCGTGTCAGATTAACCTTTCGGGGCTCCTGGAGGAGGTGCGCTCCAAAAAGTTAGATACCGAAGGAAGGCTGTAATAAAGTCGGCTAAAAAAGGAATCCAAAGTGAGGGGTGGTTGGACTTCTTCGGCTTTTGGCCGCGTGGCGATGTCAAACAAACTCCACTCTGGATGTGAAGTGTATTTAAGCGACCTCTCTTTGGCCTACGTAATCCGCACCAAGACTTAAACTCCAGTCATGACCTGTCTTTCAAAACATCCCACATACTCACTGCTTTTAAGCTTGGACTCCTTCTTGTTTGTATTTCTATCAGTTTCTCATAGGAAAAGAAAGTCATGCAGAAGGTAAAACTGTTATGTGCTGGGGTTGGATCCCAAAGCGCAGACACAAATAAGATTTAACACTTTATTCACATCGAGGGGCGTGGAATAAACTTGACTAGACGAGAAACAATGAGAGTGGCACAGAGGAACAGAGGTAATAATCCGACAAAAACACAAATTTTTCAGGCAGCTTATATAGACAGTGAATTGATCTAGATTGGTTGTGGCTAGACATGTGGGTAACAGGACTGACATGGAATTATCTGATTGCCTGTTGACTAGATAAAGAGATTAAAGATTCTTGACATCACATAGCTCCTGACATCACATAGCTCAAAACCAGTTGAAACTAGATGCCGATTACAACAGCTCAAAACAGACACTTGACCTCACGGTCATGACCCAAACTTTACCCTGGCGTGACCCAGTCATGAGTCAAGACCCAAACATTACCCCTGCACGACCCTAGTCATGACAAAATCTGTCACTGCTTTATTAATTGTTTTAAAGTGACAGGATTCCGAATTGGGGCTCATTTGGGCCAATTCCCTAACAGGACTGTATCAATTTTTTCGTCCACTGGATAAAAAAATTAGCCCGATAATTAGATCAGGCTTGTTTTTAAGTGACTTATTTGGTCACATTAAAAAAAAAGAGAAAAGAAAAAGTCATACAAGTGAATCCCAGCATGACGTGCAATATTTGTGTGGCTATTTTTGAAACCCTAAACAAGAAGTCCGGGCTGATCCCAAGATCCTTTTCCCAATGCTGGAGCAGGATGCCAAAAATCTGTCCGACTAAGAGAGTCAGCGGAATGCTAAGCGCGTAAACTTGAATGCGATATATGCGTGCGAGTGTGTGTGCCTGCTGAGCAAAAAAAAAAAAAAAAAGGCGTCTCCCAGTAGTCTGTGGTATTGGGGGCAGGGCCTCTCTGGTGCCGTTGACTGGAATTACACTTAATGGTCATTTAACGCGACTAAATGCAGGAGGCACCGCACTCTGGTTTTCCATTTCATGCTGACCGGCCTTGTTCTTCAGAAGCCCCCTTCAACCTCTCACCCCATTTTTTTTTGCACCCAGAAATGAGGATGGTTTAATCTATCTGGGGGTTAATAGAGGCCCCAAGCAAGTTGTCACATTCCCCCTAGATTTTAATTTACTTAATTGCAGATATGGGATATAAAATATTTACGATTCTGTATCACATAAGGATGAAACGATAAGCTCGATATCGTGATATTGCGATAGTAAAACACAATGTCATCGTCATCACGTTCACGATATTTAAATGCGACACATCTGTTCAAAAAGTCAGGTTGATTTACATTTGACCAGTTCTAGCACCCGCTGGTGGCTAGTTTTTTGTCCACATCCAGCCAAGTCTGTCCACTTTCTGCCAAGTCTGTCCACATCCTGCCAAGTCTGTCCACTTTCTGCAAAATCTGTCCATGTCCTGCCAAGTCTGTCCTGCCAAGTCTTTCCACGTTCTGCCAAGTCTGTCCTGCCAAGTCTATCCACGTCTGTCCACGTCCTACCAAGTCTGTCCTGCCAAATCTGTCCACGTCCTGCCAAGTCTGTCCACGTCTGTCCACATCCTGCCAAGTCTGTCCATGTCTGTCCACGTCCTGCCAAGTCTGTCATGCAAAGTCCGTCCACATCCTGCCAAGTCTGTCATGCAAAGTCTGTCCACGTCATGCCAAGTCTGTCATGCAAAGTCTGTCCACGTCATCCCCAGTCTGTCCACGTCATGTCCAGTCTGTCCACGTTCAGTCCAGTCATGGCAACCAGTCTGCTCATGTTCCGTCCCGTCCTGTCAGTCACCATCTTTGTTATAAATAAAGTTCCTCACATTGCCCTTCCTGTCTGTCTCCCTGCCTTGTTTCTCCGCCTTTGGGTCCATCTCCCCTCATCCACTTGCTCCAGAAATCAGGACAACCTCTTAAAGTAGGCAGTATAAATCTGGCCTCACCGATCCACTGTATTGCATTTTGAACCCAAATTCTCACCTCTCAATGCTGCGAAAAAGCCATCTGTCTGGGACGGGAGGGTTTCAGAGGTCAGCAGTCGCACGCGGCCCGATGAGGACAGCCGCATGCCGCAGCCGTTGACCTTTAACCTGGCGATGCACAGAGATGAGAGGTGCCTGTGAAAGTCATCGCAAGGCAAGAGCTGGACGTCAAAGAGAAGACGCAAAGCATAACCTCACACTTTTTTTTTTTTTGCCTTTTGGCTTTGCCAAATCGGATCCTGATGTTGGGGCGACCCCGCCTTCGCTCGGCGAGGCTGTTAAGCTGGACGTGGCCTCCCCCCGTTTGGCCTCAGCTGCTGCGCAGGCACCACGATAAGAGGCAGCTGTTGCGGCAACACTACTGCAAGATGACGTGTGGCGGGTTTACCTCCAGGTTGCACTCGCAGCGTTTATCAGCACTTAAGATGGTGGTTTGGGGTTTTGTTGAGGAAATTTGTAGCGGGCGCGGGGGGGTCGATTTTTGGGCTGTCAAGGGGGGAAGCCAAGGAAAGAGGTTGTAATGTACACTCAAAGACATCTGCACATATAAACATATGCAGTTGAGACCAACACACATGACTGATACGTTGCGTGTACGTTCGTGCATAGTTGTGCTCTGCGCTATATGCAAAGTCGTATTTGTGGTATGCGAGGCTGTCATTGGGCGTCCTCAAGGCGGGCTCATGTGTGCTTTGTGCAGGCCGAGAGGTGCTGAGTGACGCTCTCTGCTGAATGTTGTCGCCGTGTGTGTGTCAGTACCTTCCTTCTTCCATCCTCCTCATCCCTAAAGCGCTTCTCTGCCAGCTTCCACTCTTGCCAAATGACCTAAAAAAAAAAAAAATCACAGACAAGGTGTTGTTCATCAGCTTGTGTCCTTTTGTCGACCTTTTGCAGCGATAATAGCACTCCGGCTTCTTAACACATTTTTTTTTTTTTGCTAATAGATTTTTCTAAAAGCTGTTAACTAATTGACTGCCGGCCATTTGAGCACTTTTGAGTGATCTTTCAAGACCCACCAAAATACTGTTTTGTGACAAAATGAGCACCAAAAGAAAGAGTAGACTATTTTTTTTCTTCACCTGAGCTTTTTTAGCCTTTTCTTTTCTTTTGTAATCAGGCTTGGTTTTCATCTTCCAACTTGTTGACATTTCTCTCCTCTCATAAATAATCGTAATAACAAGTTGAGATCCAACTCCTGCTTTTATCTTATACTCAAAAACTGTGGCAATCTCCAATCCAAATCTGCAACGCTGCCATCTGCAGGGAATCTGTTAGTCATTACAGTGGGCGAGACTGCCTTCCTGTTGAAAAACATACTTGACAAACATATTTGTCAGTAGCAGTAAACCGAATAATTAAAATCCACGGCAGTGAATAAGTTAAATGTTAGCAGATGCGAGTCCAAATTAACTTGCTAAGTAAAAGCGAACATAGCATCTTATAAACAGAGAATAAAAAACTAATGTAAAACAATTAAGTTCTTAACATTAACGAGACTGGAGCCAATGTGACAGTAAATGTTCATATTAGTCCAAATGAGCTCAATCGCACAATATACCAGCAATAGCAATAAAATGTTTTTAGTTTACAAAACAAAAGAATCTAAACTCAAATAAGAGTAAAGCATACCTTAAAAAAAAGTAAGGTAAAAGCCTTTTGCTAAGTAAACATGCTAGTCTAAAGTACAATACTAAAACAATACTAGCATCGCAACACCATTTCATACAAAACTTCTGATATAAAACGTTTTTCTGGATTACTAAAATAATAAAAAAACAAACAAAAAAAAACCATACAGGATTCTTCCTTTTGTCATGTCTGGGGCCACACCAGGGTTAAGTTTGAGTTCATGACCGTGAGGTCACGTGTCTGTTATGTACTGATGTAACAAGTGTCTGTTTTGAACTGATGTAACCATCATCTGGTTTCAACTGGAAAGACGCTATGTGATGTTATGTGAAGCCAGGACCTATGTGAAGTCAATCTTTAATCCTTTAGGTGATGTCTGGACCTATGTGATGTCGATCTTTAGTCCTTTACTTAGCCACAACCAATCAGATCGATTCACTGTCTGTAGTACCAGTCTGAGAATTGTGTGTGTTTGCCGGATTATTGCTTTCTGTCCCTCTGTGCAACTCGTCTAGTCAAGTTTGTTCTACGCCTCTCGATGTGAATAAATAGTTAAAAACCTAACTTGTGCCTGCGCTTTGGGATGCAACCTTCAGCACATGACACCTTTCTGGTTTACTATTAGCCAAAATACCAAAAATTAGTTAAACTGACCATTTGCTAAATATGCTAAAATATCGCTAAGAAATTTGCTAACACAGTACAAGCATTTTATCTTATTTATTCAGTGCTAAAAAAAACATGTTTTATATCCATTAGATTTAATAGTAACAAAACAGGAGGTTTAACAGACATTTGACACACTGAAATGTTTATCATTTGCCAAATATAAATTATTCCTGATTATCTTGCTAACACAGTAGCCTACTGCAAAATGATCTGATTAATTCAATGCCAAATTACTAATCGAAAACATTAAAGTATTCTGGAGTTCACAACGGCCACAATTATAGGTTAACCAGGCCGCTGAAATGTTCATCATTTGCTAAATAAAAACAAAGCTAGCACAGCGTCTGCTGCCTCAAATATGTGTGAATATTTCACATTTAGCTTTACAAGCAATTGACTCCTTCGATTTAAAAGCGGAGTGGCTGACTGACTGTTGACGTCAAGCCATGCGGTCGACCCGGCCTGAGGTTTGCGCCACAAAAAAAGCCCGAGAAATGATCTTAGTCGCTGACATGCCGCTCTATCACGCATTGAAAATATATATCGGCTACGGTAGATATAAGGAGAGTTTGTTGAGCTGTGGAAACCACAAACATAAGGCCCTTCATTTCTGAGATGGTTATCATAAAGGACCGCTCATTGCTGTGTCGCGCAGATTTATTACGGATGGGAACATGATGTGGGGACGGAATGTGGGGAACATTGCATCCCCAGTATACGTATATATATAATGTGGTACACTATAGGGATAAAAGTGATTGTACAGGAGACAACTTTAGAGGAGACTGGCAACACAAAAAATACTATAATGCTCGAAATTGAGTGTGTATTGAAATGATGTAAATTTTTAGACATTATTAGGTCAGATGTTTTAAGTCCATGAATGTCACTATGAAACTGACAGTTTCTTCTTATTTGAAAAGTTAATTTCAAGATTGCAATTCTCCAAGATTACACCCCAAACCCTAAACTGATTTGACCTGAACATGAGAGGAATACCATTCATAAAGGAAGAAACTGGTAGATTTTGGTATAAATCTATGATTGGTTTTAAGAGAAATGTATTTTTGTTGACAGTGTTTGGTGGAAATTTATATGTCACTGCACTATAAAGTTGGGAAAAACAAAAAGTATTTCCACAAGTTCAAGGGTTCACGGGCCACGTTGTAACTATGCTTTCCCGTGGAGGCCATTATGACTGTGAAGCTAAGCTAGTGTAGGCTAAGGCTATACACAACGATTTGGTGGATAACTAGTTCTGAAATCGGGCGGCACGGTAGTCGAGTGGTTAGCACGTCCGCTTCCCAGTTCTGAGGTCTCCGGTTCGAGTCCAGGCTCAGACCTTCCTGGGTGGTGTTTGCATGTTCTCCCCGTGCCCGCGTGGGTCTTCTCCAGGTACTCCGGTCTCCTCTCACATTCCAAAGACATGCATGGCAGGTTAATTGGGCGCTCCGAATTGTCCCTAGGTGTATGTGTGTGTGTGAGTGTGGATGGTTGTTCGTCTCTGTGTGCCCTGCGATTGGTTGGCAACCAGTCCAGGGTGTCCCCCGCCTACTGCCCAGAGCCAGCTGAGATAGGCGCCAGCAGCCCCCGCGACCCTTGTGAGGAATAAGCGGTCAAGAAAATGGATGGATGGATGGATAGTTCTGAAATCAGAAGCCAGAAAAAAAAGGCTTGCAGTACATCGTTATGTAAACATGAACACACAAAATAATTTACATTTTGTGGGCCACAAAAAATGATGCGGTGGGCCAAATCTGGCACCGAGGCCTTGAGTTTAACACCTGTGCTTTAGTTCAGCAAAACCAGTCTTTCTCAATCCCAGAAAAGTGGTGATTTTTATTTTATTTTATTGTATTTTTTTTTAATTTTTTTTTTACCCAGACCCGGGGGGAGATATGTAGGAAGAAACCAGTAGATTTTGATTGAAAATGTTCATTTTTTTTCTACACAAGGTTTGGTGGAGGTTTACATGATGATATGCACGTCAAGTCTTTTCTAAACCTAAAAAAGTGAGACGATTTAACCCGAATTTGGTTTCGGATGTAACGTTTTTTAAGGTATGATACCAGTCGATTTTGGTTTAGATTTCTAAGTGGTTTTGGAGGAAACTGCATTTTTCTATAGGGGCTTTGGGCGTGACTAAAGTTGGACACCGGACACGCACCAAATATTTTTTTTTCCACTTTTCGTATGTATAGCGTTCAAAGGCTACAGAGTAACTGTGAATGTATCGTAACAATAAATAAAAGACCAGAAACAAGCCAATTTTACCATACAAGCTGACCTGCCTGTCACTCTCGACGAGCCCCCGCCCCCGCCGCCGCGCAGCTCTCGGGAACTCCCCCTAAGTTCCCCCGGTTCTCCTCACTCTCACTCGGCTCAGTCGCTCCGAGAGCTGTCACGTACACACACAAACGCTGACACGGAAACGCACGAGAAACAAGCCCACCCTCCGTCGGCTCTCGCCGGTGAACGGAAGCGCTGCCTGCCGCTCCTTTAGGGGGTCTGCGGCGGTCGTGACACGGCCAAGGAGGCGGCGGAAGGAACGGCTCGCCCGCCGGTGGAGGTGAAGGACGAGGTGGGGGGAGACGGTGAGGGTGAAAAAAGGTAAGCGGCGATTGTGTTTTACCTTCCCTTCGCTATCAAACTTTGCAACGGGCTTTTGGCATATGTTTCTCGTACGGTCGTGACAGTGGTTCCTACAGCCAGGCCGTATTTTTTCCCAAATATTTTAACCCGGCTCTGGCTCATGTTTGTGCCCGTTTTGTGTGCGTGAATTTCGGCGTGCGCGCGCTAGCTCCCCCTGACACTATGGGGTTCTCCTGTTCTGTTCAGGTAACTTTGGACATTGTACTATCACCTTATCGCTGTTCATCGAGGAGAGTCCATCACATGTAAGTGACATGTTTGAATATATTCACGGGCAAAGATGCTTGTGTGGTTGCCCCTGATGTTAAATTGACCGTCTCATAAGCTTGTTTTTGATGCAGCTTGTAGAAAATCCCACTCTTTTTCAGGACACTCAAACGCCACACAGTCTTGGTACTTTTAAAACTGCAGGTGTGTCCTGCACATGTGTGTTTCCTTCAATTCTGTGTTGTTTTTATGATGTGCGTGGGTGTATATGGATAGGGATGGTGGGGGGATGTGTGTGGCGATTTCTTGTCAAATCCTGTGAGGTGGGGGTCAGTCACTAGGTCTCCTCTCTGGAATTCTCCTAGAATAGATTGCGCGCACACACAAAAAAATGACTGACATCTTAAGTCAAAGGAAAACAAAACTGGCCTTTGGTTTGTCTACTTTCTGGCATGTTCATGGATTCGTTCGTAGAGATGATGGGAACCTCACTTTGTGTTGGTGTGTGTGCGTGCAGTAATTCGAGCCTGGCTTGACAAATGTGACTGTAAAGGTACCACTCAGGGGTGTGTGTGTCTGTGTGTAGGGGCGGTTGGGGGCTATGTGTGTTCAGTCCAGGCCTCCTCCGTCTCACTTTAAACACTTTTAACACACAAAGATCAAAGTATCAGTGAAGTGCTGCCGTGGTGCATTTAAGGCTTGTTAGCGGTGGGGAACACGATGTAAACAAGCCTGTGGGTTCGTGAACAGAGTCGCTGTCAACTTTTCTACAATCCGCTGTGTGTGTGTGTATGGGGGGGGCGTACAACCCACTCAGAGAGCGATTGAGAGACCCCTCTTTGCCTGACTTACCAAGCCTGCAAGCCTCTTTAACGCAGAGATACCGCAAAATGTTGTGAAGCCGTACTTAAAAGCACGTAACCCACTTTTGCCTTTCACACAGAACCCAGCAAAGTGGCATATGGCAGTCTCAAAGCAAAATTCGTCAAACAAAAGCCCTGTAGGGCTAAGCTCACGCAGCCATTTACTACTATTTTGGTGAACTTATTTATGAGGTCAATGGAGGAAGCTTTAATACTGTAAATATCAATTGTGAAAGATGCATATCGTCTCCTTCTCTTCCTCCTTCAAATAAGCTAAGGAGGAGCTTTCTTTTGCAACAATGATACATTCAGGGTGGTTGGCCACCCCTGATATAGATGAATAACGACAAGTTGAGTTGAGTTGAGTTGAGTTACTTTATTTACGCCATTATGTTCTCGTGCATTTATCTTGCGCTTTATGTTGGAGTTTGGGTGGCTTGTGTGACGGACAGGCAACAGATTTTGGCCCTTGCTGATTTAGGCGGATGCAACACTGATAACTACAACTATTAACAATATCTTGCAAAAAAGAAAAGAAGAAGAATACAGCTTTGTAGCATCTCAGTGAAATAATACATGTTGGCAAAGTCATTAGTTTTCACTACCAATCTCTCCATCAGGGTCAAATTGTGGACAACGGCGAATATTAATCAGCAAATATTTACTCCATTGTGGGGTGGGGGAGGGCCATTCTAAATTAAATGTAGGGATGAACAATTAATGTCATTCAAATCCAGGTGTGCAAAGTTTGAAAACCACTGATTTGTTATTATACATAATACAAACAGTAAAATGTAAAAGTAATACTCTTTACATGAACAAAATTGGCAAATGAGGTGAACACAAAGACAAAACTCACTTTACGTCCATTCGGTTCATTTACTATAATATTTTCAAATCAAAACCTTTACTGAGCAACAAGAACCGAGAATGCATACTTATTAGGGCTGCACAATATATCGAAAAAAATATCAATATTGCGATATTATAATATGCATATCGTAAATACATGCAATAAATTTGATGTGGCATTTTATGCTTTTATCTGAATTTAACCACTCAGACTGTCAGGTTTACCTGTTTGACATTTATTAAACATGACAAAAAAGGAGAGAAGACACTCAGTTCAAAGCTCGCGAGGAGAGAGGAGAGGAACTCTCTGAAAAAATCCCCTCCTCACCCTCTCTTTTTATTTGGTTTCCACGACCCCAGTTCCATGGGTGTTCCAACCCTAATAATGCAAAAGCAAAACATAGTTGGAACACGGTGCACTGAACAAAATTGTTCACTGCCATCCAATAGTTGAACATTATCGAGAGGTAATTAATTAAGAATATATTGAGTTTGATTATTTTGCAGCATGAAAAAAATGTAGTTCTTTCATTAGATAATAAAAATGTCATTTCTTTAGGTACATGTTAAATATCGCTATAATATCTATCGCTATATTCAGCAACTATATCGCATATCGCATGTTTTTCTAATATCGTGCAGCCCTAATACTTGTTTTAGCCAGGATGGTTTCACTGTATAAGGCCTAGTAAGTGTAAAGGAACCAAAATCCTGTACGTTTATTTACATGATTACATAACAGCTAACTTGTTGCGACTTATTTGGTGGCGTTATGTAACGCTGCCCGTAAGGGGGAAATAATGGAGGCGGGGCACACTTTGAACTCAAATGGACACCGCACCCTTATGATTAAACCCGGACCCCTCCCTGTGTCAAACACATTCACATGGATGCTGTGTAAAGACAACATACAAATAACAAATGTGTTAATTCCTCTGTTTTTATTGTGTGACTGTGTTTTGTAAATAACTTAAGTTGTGGGACTTCCTCCTCTTTGACTCCTGCCGTGAATTATGGAGCACTCCGTATGCTGTTATTTGGGTAACGCGCACACACGCGCATACACTCACACTTAGATTACGTGTCTGAGAGCCAAGCTGTTGGGTTACTCATCAGTGTGTAGCACAAGCCTACAATTGTGTCTAGCATCTTCATGCCACTTTCAGGGACGTAGTCATTCACATTTCCCAGCAGCGTGTGTGTGTGTATGTGTGTGTGTGGGTGGTCGTCTCATATTCCATGTAGTGCTGCTAAAAATGAAGATGTGAACAGGAAAGTCAGTGTCAAAGAGCGATACAGTATGTGTGTGTTGTTCTTTTCCAGGCAAGGTTGCGCTTCTCTGGTGTAAAGTTGGAGTGATAAACATATACAGAGGAACACTCCAATTGGTTTATAGTTTCACTTTATCCCCCATTGGAAACGCTAAAAATAATCAATTTCAGAGTCTGTTATCAGTTTCTACTGTATTTAAAAGCATTTACAAATACTGTAAACCACAGGTGTCAAACTCAAGGCCTGGGGTCCAGATTTGGCCCTCCACCTCATTTGTATGTGGCAAATTAGAAAATTGTGTGCGTCGACTTTGTGCTTCTTGATAAAATACTAAAATTGCCTTCACGTTGAGATATTGCAAACGTTTTTGTTACCAATTCCCTGTTTAAATAAATGGAATAATATGTGAACCAACAGTTCTTACTGGCCTCAGATTTACAAACTATTTATTCATCATTTTGTCGTATAAATCAGTGGCGAGTGGTCATAATAAGCTATTAATGCGGTGCATGCCCGAGCTCTTCAAAATAAAATCATTGAAAATATTTCTCTCAGTGACCTCTAAAATACAATACTGTAGTTCTTAGGGCTGGGAATCTTTGACTGTCTCACGATTCGATTCGATTACGATTTTTTTGGTCTACGATTCAAACGATTTTCGATTCAAAATTATTTAATTGACAAATGATTTCTGCTTCCATTTACAGATATGCACAACATTGTCATGATCTACTCCAGTCTGCTTTGCAAGACAAAATGACAAATAGAGACATTAAAGTGTTATTTTTTTGTTCAAACATTTATTAATTTTGTATTGTAACCTTTTTCCACAAAAACAGCATGTGGGCTAAAACTGCCTTTTCCCCTTCTTCATTTCTCATTTAAATAAAATCGATTTTTGGATCTTAATATCGATTCTATTCGATTAATAAATGAGAATCTCGATTCTTTTATGAATCGATTTTTTGGCACACCCCTAGTAGTTCTACTGTTTTGGGCTTAAATTCCTGTATATTTTGTCCTGTTTTCCTCGCGGGGAGCGGGCAAGTTGACAGTTTATTTCGAGCATACACAAAGAGAAATCAATTGTGTTAATTCCGTGACCGTTGTTTCTGTACGTGCGTCTTTTGAATGGCAAAAAAAGTTGCATACCTGACAACGCGCATGCGCATAAGTGGCTTATTTGACTTGTTCTGCGGTAAAAAGTCACTGGTTCCATTAAAGTTCATCTCCGAATCCCAATCAGTGCCCTTTTCCTGGAGAACTTTTGTGGAAAAGAATAATTCAAGTAGTCGTCTACTCCTGAAGTCGTCATCACGAAAACAGGGAAGAATTTCATCCGTCACGTTCAACCAGGACGTACGAGAAACATAAATGGCTCGCTGGCTGTTCAGAGGTGAGCAAACTGTTGATTGTTGGTTGAAATCGCTTGTGGCTCCGTTGAGTTTGTAAAGTGATCTAATGTACGCACAAGTGTTTGTAATTAACAGGAAATACTTTTAATTGTCGCTCAGAAAGTTGGACTACTGTCGTGAAGTCCAGTGCAAATAGTCCTCATATGACAACGATGTCATTTTTTTTTTTCCTCTCACGGATTGAGCCCACTTCGTGGGCACGAGCCAGTTCCGAATACTGTAAATTCCAACGTTGTGTCATTTCACTCACCACGGTGCTGGTTATATTGTAATGCTTTGTACAAACGTCACCAGCAAATGTTTGGGGAAATCATTTCTTTCATCAACATCACACTTTTTGGCATTGTCCAACGCCAAAGCACAGAGTACAACCGCTCTCGTTGCGAGCAGGAAAAAGCACCACAACGCTACTCAACCGCGCGTCTCCTCCCTCACCCAAGACCTGTGTTGCGTTCAGAAACAGTCCGACGTAACAGTGCTCAACATAAACGGCAACCCCAGAACACACAACACTTAGTTCGTTACAATATTAATTAAAGTGTGTGCGCATCAACCTGTGTCAGTCCTGAATATTTCCCCTTTAATTTTATACCTACACAGTGGTATTAAATAATAATTACATAATATTTAACATTAAAATTAACAATAATAACAGCCCCAAATTTTTATTTATTTTTTTTACAATCATTTTGACGCAAGTTACTCATTAGTTCCTCCATCGCTTTTTTGACTACTTTTACTTGAGCCATATTATTCGAAAGTAAGTACTCCTAGTTGAGTACAATTTACGGCTACTTTACCCACCTCTGATGAGGACACGCACACAACATAGTATGTGTACTAAATTCCAATGCACAAAGGGATGATTCAAATGTATGTGTAGGAGGTTGACTCCTTGGTTCCTCCTTTTAAATCACCTTAAAACCCGCCGTGAGATCCAACTTGGGAAAGAGGGTGAAGGAAAGAATGAATGCATGAATGGAAAGAGGATGAAGTAAATAAGTGAGCCCCCCCCTTCCCCTCGCCTCCTCCCCAAATCACTCACTGCTCCCTCATTGACTGGCTCCATTGTGAATGTGGCGGAGTGCGCCGATTGGTCAGTGGGGGTCTGAATGTCACCGCTTCTCATCCCTACACTCTGGAATGTGTATGCGTGATGAGTTGGTCGCTGTGTATCGCGCGTTTGATTGTGTTCTGTTGTCCACACTGGCTCTCTTTGTCCACAGTCTACACACATGCACAGCGAGTATCTGAACCAGCATTCCTCCCACTTGGGCCTGCAACTTGCCAAGAAGGAAAAAAAGAAAGCAGTAAATAGCAGTACCATTCACGGTCATGTCGGTGCGGTTTCTCCGTGGCCCCCACTTTAAGACACGGCCGGCTAAAAATATTTTATTGCCTTCTTATATGCGTCTTACTGTCTGTGGCGCATTCTGTGTACTCATTACTTCTCTCACACATAAAACATAGTTGACTTTGCCTGAAGACGAAGTGTGTGTTTTTTTTTTTAACTTCCATTGTCAACTAGCACGATTAGTCAGTTGCTGTTCCACTCCAGGCCTGCGGGTGTCAGTGCACTTTATTTCAAACTGATGCTGACTCTCGTATCAAATGAAGAAGTAGGATACGTTTTGGCTGAGAAGTCGTTTAAGTTGTCTGAAGTTTTGTTTCACACTAATCAACTGTGACAGAAAGTGAAACGCTAACAATTGAAGTTGAATTATTTTCATATTTTCACTAACTATCAAAACAAATAGACTATTATGTTCCGGCTGTCGCTAGTGTTGTTTTTAAATGCAAACTCTAACTGTAAGAGTTAATCATCTACAAAAGAGTGTCAATGCTAACCATTTTAAACGGGTCATTGCTAGTCTACCTTCAACCTTAATTTATGTGTAGTGTGTGTTTCCGACTCTTGCCAACTGTCAAAACAAATAAAGACGAGCTACATATTTCAGCCATCTTTAAGTGGTATTTTTTTTAAAACTACAACTCATTCTCTCTAAGTTGATTGCGTGCAATCAAAGTCATCGCTAACAATTGAAGGGTCATTGCTATTTCACCGCAATCCAGTAGGTGTTGACGGCATGTTTGTGATTAACTCTTTCCCTGCCGTTAACGTTAATTGACGTTAACGGAAATTCCAACGAGTACTGCCATTAACGTTAATTGACGTCAACTAGTTTTTTTTTTTCCCTCAATTGGCAGCACAATATCTTGGGCAGCTCTGCTTTCACGAGTGAGCACAAACCCCCCCCCCCCCCCCCCCCCCCCCCCCCCCACTAGCTACGGCCAGCAGATGGCAGCATTGTATCTCTTTTCAATGGGTTGCAGGTAGTTTTGTGCCAAAAAAACGATTCATAAAAGAATCGAGATTCTCATTTATTAATCGAATCGAATCGATATTAATATCCAAAAACTATTTTATTTAAATTAGAAATGAAGAAGAAGGGAAAGGCAGTTGTTCAAACAAAAAAAATGTCAAACAAAAAAAGACACTTTAATGTCTCTATTTGTCATTTTGTCTTGCAAAGCAGACTGGAGTAGATCATGACAATGTTGTGCATATCTGTAAATTGAAGCAGAAATAATTTGTCAATCAAATCATTTTGAATCGAAAATCGTTTGAATCGCGAATTGAAAATCGATTCTGAATCGAATCGCAGACCCAAAAATCGTAATCGAATTGAATCGTGAGACAGTCAAAGATTCCCAGCCCTAGTTGCCGGTGTATGAAACTACAATGAAACATGACAAATCTGATGAAATCAAACGTTTTCAAGGATACGTGATTGATCAAAATGTTTGTCCCATTAATAAATATAATTCACAGTGTCACTAAACAAAAAAAAATATTCGCGTCAAAGTCACTGTTCTGCGGAAAATGTATCTTTTCACAAAAAGCTTGTTTGTTGGAATAAGGTAGAATCATATTTTTTTTCCTGAGAGTGGAATCAAATCTTTCATATGGTATCCACCATATTTATATAGTCATATAGCACACAATAGTCTATTTGCCTTGAAAGATGAGTTAAAAATGCTCGAAATTGTCTTCCTTTGGAGAACGTGTGGCAGTCAAACAGTTAACAAAACAATTCAAGAAGAAGTACTTGATGTTTTTTTTTTAACAGACTGTAATGTCATTTATTTGTCAAAACACCGACACTGTACGAGTTAATCTAAAGTGATGGAAAGTCAAAGCTAACGATCAAAGTGCTGTCAACATCTCGCCAGACAGCTAGCATGATTCGCCTAATTCTGTTTGTTGTGGCATCTAAAAAGGGAGATCAGAGTATAGTATTTATAGTATAAAAAGTATTGCATTAGTGTAAACTAAAGTTAGCAGTCTCGAGCTGCTAATCGAATTGCATAATGCGATTCGGTCGCTGACGGCTTTTTGCCGGTGGTGGACAATTCAACCTCTGTTCTGCTTTTTTACAGTGTGTAAAGTGCTAGCATTTGAAGAAGCAATTGAGGAAAACAAGTTCACTGAACTACAGACGATTGATGATTCACCATTAATCCTTGAGAAAAAAAACGAAGTATTCGCTGGAAAACCACATTAAACGCAACTGTCCATAACTACCACAACACCGTCGCCTCTTCAGCACCATGTTAGCAGACAAGTAGCTTGCTGTTAGCCAACCAGATTGACAGCAATGTCTCACTGCTAATTTAGGCTGAAAACTAGTCGTATATGCAAATATAAAAAAAAATAATAATTGGCTGTGGAGCAGTGTCCTTTACTCGAGAATTTTTGGCATTCGCTTTGGGACTTGGTCCCTACCCCCTACAAAGATAAAGGGTTCACTTTAAAATGTAATGTATGTATTTTTATTTTTTTTTTAACTTTGACGTATGGTTTAAATAAGAAACGACCGAGGCCGTTGGATGCCCACGAGCCTTACCACATCCTGAGTTGTGCAACAGACACGCTGTGACCGACCGTCTGGACTAAAATGACATGAGGCCAGCACGGGCTGCGTTTACTGCCCGCTGCGGGTAGACCATTCGTCTCACTCTCCACCGCAGCAGCAGAAAGACGGCACAAAAAAAAAATATGGAAATGAAGAGTGATACAACAGAACAGGAAAGGCATCAGAAAGACCGTAAATCTACGACGTGTTGGACTGTGCTTCACCACAGTGGTCCGCTCAGTCAGAGGAAACGGCCTATTCAGGCTTTGCTCCTCTTTCTCATGCCAGTCAGCATCTGAGGGCAGCGCTAGCAGACAAGGTCCTTAACTACATTAACATGTGAGGTGGGCGGAGGGTTTCGCCAATGAGCCCAACCTCGCTTTCTTTTTCTTTTTTTTCTTTTTTTTTGAGTCCAAACCTTTTTGAGAGGCTTTTATTGACAAGATAAAGATTGTTTTGACGTGGCGTGGGCTTTAATTACTTTGATCGTTTCAACTAGCTTGAAGGCGGAAGTGGGCTGGTGGTAAGGTCGGACCGAGGGTCTTTATCTCGGTCAGTAAACACACGCGACTGCCATTCAGAGAACACTAATGCAGTCACGAACACAAATACACTCAAGCGAGAGATTGGTGGACAAAAGGCGCAGGAATACTGCAAGTACCCGCATGAGGAGGCATGTTGATGCACTGTTTTGACAAAGTAGTTAGGTAAAATATTGACTATTTTTGGATGTGAAACCAAGACTCATTGAATGTATCAGTAGGAATGAGATATGCTAACGAAAAACAGCCAAGGTGAATTTGGGTTTCCTGTATTTACGTTGTAGCCTAAGAGAATGAAAATAGGTGGGAAAAATATTCTTGAGGAAACTCAGGTCAACAAGAAAATGTCCTGTTGCAGCTAAGTGGAGACTGTGGAGTTTAAACCATGAACTGTAAATCTGCAGCGTCCAGAGATAAGGTGCAAGAATCCTGTAATTACTTATCAGTATAGAAGAATGTTTTTTGTTTTTTTTTTAGCTGTGAGGATAAAATATATATATATATATATATATATATATATATATATATATATATATGTGTGTATATATATATATATATGTGTATATATATATATATGTGTGTATATATATATATATATGTATATATATATGATATATATGTATATATATATATATATGTATATATATCCACGAGGAGAATGAGGGCAGTAAAACATACCATTGCAGCAAACCTGAGACTATGTACCTTTAATACTGTGAAATACAGTATACTGTATAACTGTAGAATCCAGAGTTAAGGCACACTACTCATTTCCTGTTTACTTCTCCGCATAAAGAACCCATTGTTATCCTTGAGGAGATTGAGGGCAGCAGGATAACGGGTCACCATGGGATATACTGTGAAGTAGTTAACTGCAGCGACCGACCACAGTTAAAACTCAAGACTTGTTCCCAGTATTTACCTTTTACCGTTAGGAGAAAAGTGTTATCCATCAGGAGATTAAGGCCAGTAAGAAAACTTGCACTGCAGCAAAGTGGAGATTATGGACTATAATACTATGAAGTAAAAAATTGCTGAATCCGGAGTTAAGGCACAGTACTCATTTCCTGTGTTTACTTCTCAGCATAAGGCAATAATTGTTATCCTAGAGGAGACAGAGGGCAGCAGGAAAATGGGTCACTGTGGGATATACTGTGAAGTAGTTAACTGCAGCGACCACAGTCAAGACTTAAGACTTGTTTTACTTTCTAGTATTTACCTTTCACCGTTCGGAGAAAAGTGTTATCCATCAGGAGATTTTGGCCAGTAAGAAAAATTGCACTGCAGCAAAGTGGAGATTGTGGACTATAATACTATGAAGTATAAAACTGCAAAATCCAGAGTTAAGGCACAGTACTCATTTCCTGTGTTCACTTCTCAGCATAAGGCAACAATTGTTATCCTTAAGGAGACTGAGGGGAGCAGGAAAACTGGCCACTACTGTGTCGTTTTGCCAGTGGTGCCACTGGTGGGTTGGTTAGGAATGGTGCATTGAGAAAGGAACAATAAAGGGCAAAAATATTGGGACATGTTCCCGATGCATCCACAGTAAGCAGAAATGAAAGAAACTATGGCGTGCACTGGGACATCTGCGTGTGTGCGACTGTGTGTTTTGTATTTTGCTGGAATCTTATCACAGCATCCTTGAGGTTGCCATGGTTACAGAGTACAGACACGGCCGGATCTCCCCCTCCTTGTTAGGCGTACACGCGCCGACGTCAGATGAGAGCGTCAGAGGAGCTCGGACGGCTTGTCTGTGAGTCTTCTGGAGGCTGACGAAATCCTGACACAAAGCTCCCTTTCTTCGTTTTCGTCAAAACACTTTCCTAGGGTGTTTAAACGGATTTAGATAAAGACTAGCTGGCAACTATATTTGGGGAAATAGTCATGATTTAAATGGGACATAATGCAAAATATATTTTTTTTTAATGTGTACCCGGTAATATCATTTTGCGTGGTTTAGGGGTTCAAATCAAAATTTTATTTTACTATGGCACCGCCCCTTGCTGTCGACGAACATTGATGTCAAAGTGGCCCTGGGCTCACGGAACATCATGTGACCAAACCCAGAAAGCAGGTGAACTGTCATTTTTGTAATGCGAGCCCGAGGGTACTTTTGATGTCAGTTTCAGTTGATAGCAGAGGGCATTTAGGGAAAAATGGCAGTGCCTTGAGATGGCTCAAAATTAGAGGATTTTTCTGCTTAATCCATATTTCACAAATTAATCAGAATACTTTAGACTATTGGGGGGAAGTGACACAGAACACATTATTGTCATCAACATTTTTGACTTGACTTAAGCTTTAAGGATTTTCAGCTTTAGTTCTTCTCCGCCAGGAAATATCAAGACAGGCTCTTGACATTTTCCTTCATTTTAGTAATGAGCCTCAAATCTCAATGAGGAAAGTCACGCACACGCAGGAGGCGGGCGTCTATCAAGGTGTCGATCTAAATTAAGATTGCGCTCTGCTCCGCTCTACCGACTACCATTGTAGTGTGATGAATACACGGAGCTGTAATGGCCTTGATGGAGTCCATGAATGCCTTTTGAGCGCAGTGGAACTTTCTGATAACAGAAATAAAACGCTTGTTTGTCAATAATACACACTTTTGTTCCACAAAATGAAAGTCTTCACTTCCGTTGCTTGTTTGTTTATTTAAGCCCAGCTGTTTCAAGCCTCCAGACATTTGAACATTTTCTCCCTCCTTCCGTGACATTTGGAAAGTTTTCTTTAAAATCCCCTTGACATTTGATGGAAATATTGTTCCCCCTCTACCCAACCATCCAGCTGTTTGTGAAAGCAACCGCAAGAACGTCTAATAACGGTTTGCCGCTTTCCGTCTTTCCTCTATCCACATTCTCAATTTCACGCGAAAGTGCAAAGACAACCCCCCTGACAGTTCGTTCTCCAGTGCGTGTATGAGGTTAGTCGAGTCGCGAGCTCTTGGAACAACTGAGACACTGATAGTTGGATACAGTGGTGCCTTGATATGAGAGTTGAACTCAAAACACTTGTCTCAAATCATCCTTCCCTACTGAAATGAATGGGAATGCCATTAATCCGTGTTGTTTGGCTTGTGCTCATATATTCGTTCCTTTAAAAGTGACTTTACCACATAGATGCTAATTGTTAGCTAGTGGGCCTATGGACGTTCCCATTGTATGTTAACATTCAGATAATGGAGGCTATAAAAAGTGCGCCTGTTTTAACATCACAGTGCCTCAAGGCCAAGACCAATCTGGGATTTCTGGGGTTCGTCATGAATGTGAGCCAACGTGAAGCACTTAGGACCACCATATGGGGTACATAAAAGCATTATATAAGTGCAGTCCATCTAGTATTTACTAGGGATGTAGGGATTTTTTTTAGAATGAGCTAATTTTTTTTACAATATTGTGACCTTTTTTAAATATCGCCACCTTCTCCACAATATTGTGATAATTATTGTATCGTGAGCTTCATATCATGATAATATCGTATCGTGATGTTTGGATATCGTTACATCCCAACTATTTACCATGCAACATCTGCAAACTGAGCCCCTCGGCACTGTGATGTCATTTTTACTCGATAGCAAGTGGCAAAATGATAAAAACAGATGGCTTTTTCTGTGTTTAATTCATATTCCTCATTTTCCGTATCTGCATTTCTTTACCAAATGTTCCATCTCATTCCGGTAGGCATAGACTGGGATGAGATCCTCAAATCCTAAAATTTAGCTTCATAGCCATTAATCACTTTAAGCTATTGCAAAAAAAAAAAAAAAATGCAGTTGCAGCAACGAGTAATTGTTGAAACTGGATTTCTTAAAGAAAAGGGAGCACTTAACAGTGTGAAAGGTTGTATTATAACAAACACATCTCATTTCAGCCCACCCTCACCGGAGCTGACGTCGTGTTTTTGTTCTGCGGATTGGCGACTTGCCTGCTCTGCCAGTCGGTCAACCGCTGGTGGCTGAGCTGGAGCTGTGCGAGTGAAGTACGGGGGTTGTTTCGGATGTCGTGGGCTCTGCCATTGGCGTGCATCCATCCCCAACTGTACCACCTCGTTATACTCGTAGGGCACACTGACAGCCACGTTCAATTGACACTTAGGTTGTGGCTCCATTTCTCTAGAGTTGACATATTTTTCAAGGGGGAATTCTGAAGTTAAACTGACAGCCGCCCGGCAATTTGTTGTAGCTTTTTATTGATGGCAACCTAATTAAAGGTTGGGCCTCAGAGCACAGAGCAAGAACAAACATCACTTCGACTGTGTTGATGTGGCATGTGCGTTGTCTTGACTCTGTAATTTCATCGTGGTCGTGTTGTGATCATGCAGTGATTTACTGGATAATTTGTAGCAACACAATTGAAACGAACGTGGGGCAGCCAGTCATGGGAAGTGGATTGGACTACGGGAATCGCTGCTTCAGGGTTTTCGTGAAGCTTTAAAATGTCTTTAAAAAATGTCAATTGAAAGAAAATGGAAATTGTCCAAATGAGCCCCAATCGGAAGTAGGTCTCGTCAATGTGGGCAACGCTGAATTAGAAAGCTTTTTGCCTTACGCCGTCTAATGTGGGTGTAGCATGGTACAAGTTGGCAAGTTAGATAACCAGCTTGATGTAATCAAATCCGAGTGCGACAGCCTGCTCATTACTGCTTTCATCTTCTATTTAAGAGTCTTAACTTAAATAGGCAGTGTTGATATATCAGTAATTTGTCTAGGCACAAGTTCAGTGTTTATTTTTTAACAAGGAACACCATCTTTTATACTCAAAACCAAAGCAAGACCGCAAGAATGGCTTTGAGACACATCATTCTGACTTCAACTTCTTTGTCCATGTTTTCAAAACTGCGGTGCGATTTGGTCATGCTTTCCGAAAGTGGCAGCGGAACTGAAAAATGAAAACTTCTGTAAATTTAAGAATTTATTTCCCCCAGTTTTGTTTGCTGTTTCGAGAAAATATACCAACTGCTACTAGCCTTTATCTAGATTTTTTTTTCTCCAAAAATGTGACATTATTCTCATAAGATTACAAATTTTTATCCTGAAAATTAAAAAAAAAATAAAATCTCCGATTTCCATCCTCGAAATAGAATCTTTTTTTTTTTTCTCTAAAAATTAATTTTGCATAATTTGGGCAACATTTACAGCTTCTACTATATTCTATCTGGAATTTTTTTTTTATGTGCCCTTGTACTTGAAAGATTATGATTTTTTCCTCAAAGCTTTAAGATTTTTTTTCATAATATTATAGAGAAGGCCTTCTTATATGACTTTTTATCTTGAAAATATTCCCTACCACTTTTTTTTTCTAAAATATGTGACTTTAATCTATTCTGACAAGATTGCTTTTTCAAATTTACAACTTTTCCCTTTAAAGTATTACTTTATTCTCATGAGTTTACATTTTTCCCTCACATCTTGACTTTAATTTAAAAATACACAATTTATAACTTTTGCTTAGTTATATCAATGCTACACGTTTTTCCATGTTAATACTATATTTAATATATGAAATTGTAAGGTTATTTTTTGTATATGTATTTTTTTTTTTGCCTTGTTTTACATGTGCATGAAAAAAGTTTAGGAAATACGCATTTTACGTTCTCTTACAAATGTCCCTGAAAGCTAAATATCGCTAACGTACCTTTTTGAGCCCTGAAACTCAGAACTGTGAAGCAGACGTACTAACCACTAGGCTACCGCGCTGCCATAATGAAAATCACTTGTACTTGCTATTTACTTCCAAAGGTGACTGCACAGCATACCGCAGTTGCAGACAACTTTTGGGGGGATTAACTAGCGTAACCCAAACAGATTTTGCCAAAGTTCAATTAAGGGTCTGCTTGTCACCTGCGAAAGTAATTATGAACATTTTGCCACCCAGGCCCCTCGGACCCTTCTAGCTAGAATGGCAATCCCTACGCAAGAGAGACCGCCAGAGCGAAGAAAGGGATCTAAGGTATCCATCATTTAGGCTGAATCAGAGTACTGAGGCTACTTTATCCTCTCTGGCGTCAGCTCGTATTTATAGGCCCCCAAAAAGTTTGCCCCCTACTGCACCCCCCCCCCCCCCCTCTTCCATTTAGGTCTTGAACATAAACCTACAGTATATATTCATCATCACGCACTTAAAGAGGCTGCCAGACGAGTGGTTTTATCACTCGCCGGGATTGTTTTCGTCTGTCTCAGGGTGTCTAAAAATTCGGCATGATGGCTTGCAAATTGGAAAGGGTGAAAGGAAGATAAAGTCAGTGAAGACGCTGGTTGACTTCTTTTATGTGGCCTCTGTCGGCCGCAAGGTTGCGGTTGGACGCACGAGGCTGTAACAAGGCTTGCTCCTGGAATGCAAGTAGCTCTGAGGACAAGTTTTTTTTTTTTTTTTGCATATCCTATTAATGTCTGACTGGCTGAGCTTGATGGGCTTTGTCAATTCCACCCTTTTTAATAATCATCCACGCTAAAAGCTTCTCCCCAGAGTCCTAATCCCAAACTGCGGTTTCAAGCCTAAGAAGAGCGTCAAATAAATAAACCACAAGTGCGTTCCAACTTTTCCCCGAAAGGAGGACGGAATCTTAAGATTGGGGCTTTTCAATAGTTGATGAATTTGATGGGAGGCAAGGCTTCTCTGACTCTCGACTTCAAAGAGGCAAGAGTCACGCCGCCACCAAATCCATCAGGATCACAAGTGTGAGAGTGGATGAGTGCTTGCATGCGCAGACTACTGATGAGGAAACTTTGCGCTCCCTTAAAATTGAACAGCAAACGTTCCCTTTTTTTGATATTTTACCATAGGTCAAACCATAAAGTAGCTCGGATACTTACTCACTGTTTTGTCATCACAACATCTGACGATACACGGCTTGAAATGACAACAATGGATGCGCATGCTAACGCTAGCTTACCCTATACAGTCTCCACTTTGCTGCAGCGTTCTGTTTTCATGCTGCCCTTGTTTTCTCCAGATATTGTTAGCTCTTGTCCCAACTGATGTGGTCAAGGATGGGGAAAAAAAGCAAGTGCCCAATAAGTTTTTAAAGTATTATAAGATCTGTTACTTTGTAGGGAGCTGAGGTCAGTTTGTCAATGCGCTGCCGCGCGCAATTCTCAAAGTGAGTCGGCATTTAAAGCAAGAATTCCATTGATCTTCATGCATAATGCGAAACATTTGAAGTAGCTGAGGTCAGAGGATGGATAAAAATAAATGCATATTTTGCGAGCCTAAGCAAGGGTTGTCCAAAGGTTTTTTTTTTTGTTTTTTTTCCTTCACGGGCCGCATGCAGTTGTCAACATTCAGAAGCAAAGCAAGAGTAATCGGTAATGATATGACAAATGTTAAAGCAGTGTTTACTTGAGGATCTTTGTAACTCATTCATGTGATATGCTCTCAAATTAGACCTTGACAGCAGAAAGTGGAGGAAAACGTTTTTGCTTCTGAAACTGTAATATTTAATTCATGAGGCATTACAAAAGAGAAATGTTGCTGCTATTTTTGTTGTAAATATGTTCTTTGCGCATCTAGGGAAGCTCTCCAAGTCAAATTTATCTGTTGTCACACCCACACGCAGGGTTTCAGGTCAAAAGTTATAGCTCATGCTGAGGGCTGCTAGAAAATGGACATCAGGCGGCGAATGCCCCCTCAGGCCATAGATTGGACACCACTGGCCTTTAGCCAAATGTTTTTCTCGGGTCATGCATTTTAAAGCAAGAATCCAATTGATTTTAAAGGATACGCCACTCTGTTTAGTATAGCTGAGGTTCTGCGATTCATGGCAGAGCACTGACAAAGTGAAGAAAACACTTAACGGAAGAATCCTATTGATTTTGAATGCATACGAGACCCTCGCGAGGGAGCTGAGGCCATCACAAATAGAGGTCATGAACATACCACTGACTGTACAGGATGGGGAGTAGTTGCCAAGATTCCTTAAGTTTGCTAATCATATCCGATCTTGACATTATGTTAATATGACAAGTTTGAGACGCAAACTTTTGTGTGTGTGGGTGTTTTGTTTGTGCTCCAGCCACGCGTAGGCGTTGTAGATTTTTGTACACCATGGAATATTGTGTACTAGGGCTTTGTTATGTGGCCTTCAAGTAAAAATGTTTTGTTTTTCCACCCCCCAAAAAAAATCTGAATTTTAATTTGTATCATCCCCCACTTTGCAAACGACAAGGACATTATTTACTCCTTGTTTTTTTTCTTGGGGGATTTGCTTTATTTCTCATGATACCAAACAAGCTCGGAAACTATTATTATTATTATTATTATTATTTTTATTATTATTTTTTTTACACACACACACACACACACCCACACACACACACACACACCCACACACACACACACACACATATATATATATATATATATATATATATATATATATATATATATATATATATATGGTTAGCACGTCCGCTTCACAGTTCTGAGGTCTCCGGTTCGAGTCCAGGCTCGGACCTTCCTGGGTGGAGTTTGCATGTTCTCCCCGTGCCCGCGTGGGTCTTCTCCGGGTACTCCGGTCTCCTCCCACATTCCAAAGACATGCATGGCAGGTTAATTGGGCGCTCCGAATTGTCCCTAGGTGTGCGTGTGAGTGTGGATGGTTGTTTGTCTCTGTGTGCCCTGCGATTGGTTGGCAACCAGTCCAGGGTGTCCCCCCGCCTACTGCCCAGAGCCAGCTGAGATAGGCGCCAGCAGCCCCCGCGACCCTTGTGAGGAATAAGCGGTCAAGAAAATGGATGGATGGATATATATATATATATATATATATATATATATATATATTTAGTAGTAGTAACTGCTGTGAGCTGCTGTATTGTTGGAGTGTTCTTTTTGCCACTTTACACAAGCCGTATGTGTGAATGTTTGAGACAGTGTGTGACTTTGTCTTTGCTACGTTGTGGGGTCCAGACACTTGCATTTTTTTTGGTTTAACTACCATTGTGGGGACCGACTTGAAATTGTGGGGACAATTTTGGTAGTCCCCACAAGTTCAGACCTCTTTTTGAGGGTCAAGACTTGGTTTTAAAGATTAGGTTTGAATTGGATTATGGTCGACTTTAGGATTAGGCAATTTTTGAGGTTAAGATTAGGCAATTATTTTAGATTGTTGAGGTTAGGGAAAGGCATTAAGTCCCCACAATGATACAAAGAGGGTCTGTACATGTGAGATTCTCGAGTGTACCTGTGTGTGTGATTATGTGTGCTGGTGAGTCATATACGCTGCGGCCATTGTCTTTGGTGGCCCACTATCCTTTTCCTCCAGGTGTCAAAAACATGTCAGAAGTGTGTTTGTGTGTGCGCAAGTACGCAAATATATCACACCCCTTTGGCAGTTACTGCCCTCGCATATACAGTACATACTGTATTCTCCATGAGATCACCATTGCTGAAAGCAGGCATGTCTAGTTTGCGCGATGACAGCAAGCAACCCAATGAGAGTCGTCGTGTGACACTAACTGCGTCCAATAAGCCGGCTTCAGTCGTCTCATGCCATAAATCTTTGCCATTTGTGCGGCTGCATTACAAACAGATGTGTGCAGCCTCCAGCCTTCTGCGCTCTCCCTTTACTGTATGCTCACCGTGACTCAGTCCCAAGACATTTCTAAAACAAGCTAATCGATCACCTAGACGCAAACACAATGCTAATTTAAGTCCTACGTAGTGTAAACAGAAACAGAGTGCTCCTACAGTGAACACTTGCCTATTCACGAATCGGCATCGGCGAGCTTTTCCGTCCAACGTCACTAAAACCATTTGCTGAAAAAGGCAGCTTTTGGCGCCTAGCTGCGAAGTTTTGCCGGCTTGACAAACAGCAGATGGCGGGTTCCAGTAGAAGATCAACAGGCGGGTGAGTCGTGGAGTTGATGTCTGGAGAAAGCGTGGTGGTAAACGTCTCAATATGATGTATAGAAAGGTCCGGATCGATCGCTGTTGGCACTGATAGAAGTGAACAGTTGATTAGCCGCTAACGACCAGCAGCACAACATAAGAAATAGTAAGTACAATGAAGATCCTTTGCAACATAGTGTCTGTATTTTAAATATCGGAGTATCTATGTATTGCTGGCTAAAATGTAAGCGGAAAGTTGTAATTAAAATTTTTGCTAATCGTGAAGTTTCATTATTCTGTTCCACCGTCAAACCAAGGTTTAAATGTAAAATTAGCCACAACAAAAACAGCTTCCTGTGCATATAATTTTGGAATTGTACGAGAAGAAAAGTTGGAGAAAAAAGTATTTAGTTTTTAAAAAAGAAGCTGTTTATTTTTTTTGATGAAATTTTGTATTTTCATGGAGAAAAAAAACGTACATTAATAGTCGTACATATTCATTAAAACGGTGCATAAATAAGTCATCTTACAAGAATGAAGTTGTATTTTTGAGAAGAAAACAATGTATTTTTGAGAAAAAGCCTTTGAATAAAAAGTAGTATTTTTTTAAAGCAATCTTAAGCTTTATGATTCTTTATGACTCCTGAGAAAAATGTTATATATTTCAGAGAAAACAAAGTTCATCTCACGAGAATAAAGTTTTATATTCTCGAGAAAACCTCTCGAGAAAGCGGCGTTGACTCCCGAAGAAGCTAGGAGACACAGCTAATCAGATGCTAACGGCTAGTCATGCAATGTAATGTACAGGAAATCAAGTGAAGATACTTAAATGTATGTGATGTATTTAAAAATGACTGTCACTGTGTCCAAAAAATAAACAAAAGGCTCATAGAAAATGGTAAAGGGTATTTATGAGGTTAGCAAAGTGGTGACGCCTAGCAGTCTCGCACTTATGTAGGATTTTTTTTAAATACACAAAATAAAAACAAGTGTTGTGACAAATGTGCCTTTGGTGATAAGGTCAGAAATTTATTTGCTGCCATGGAGGCGAGATTTAATGACTTAGAGGAGTGGTGGTAGAACAGTGTTTAGCCACCATAGCTAGCTAGCCGCAACTCGTGCGGCACGTTAGCTTAGCGCCGCCGCCTAGCATTCACTGTTCAACGTAGACGCACCTGGTTAAAATAACGGTGCTGTCTTCTTCGTGGACAGACGTGCTTGAAGCCATTTTAATTCTGAGACATATCAACACGTGTTCTCACAATCAGTCGCTCAAGTCAAAATTGGTAATTTATAGGCCAAACTTAGATTGTATTGCCTCCTGCGTGTCGTATCTTCCGCACGGCCCATTAGCCTTTTTCGTGTCTTTGTTGTTCCATGGTTTTGTTCTGATGTTCATTTAACACTAACCCCAACCTCACCAGATGGCAATTAGAGCATGCACAAGTCAAGACTTTATATTGCCATTTTTTGTGTGAGATCTTAAAACAGGCACCCAAGATTAACTGCGGCTGAGGATGAAAGACTTTTTTTTTTTTTTCCCCCTCCATGTTACAAACGAGCGAGCCTAAAAAATGGATAGAATACAGAGACGACAAGCTGCGTAGTCACTCGCACGCACGCGCACGCACACACAGTGCCACATCCTCTGTTACTGGGCTATTTTCTTCCCCGGTGTTTAGAGGCTATTCTCGGACTAGTGTTTGTGCATGTGACCCAAGTCGCTCGCCCTCATAGCGAAATGTCCGTCTGGCTTTTCATCTCAAGTTATGTGTTATATAGGTGTGCGTGTGCACGCATGTGTGTTTGTGTTCATCCCAAGAGAGCGGGCCATGTTGACATCTCCTGCTACGTATCACACCTAAGCGCCCCCCCCCCCCCCCCCCCCCACCCCCTCGTCCTTCTACGGCCCCTCAAGGCCATTCCTCATCTTTTTGTTCCCTCACTTAAATCAACACCTCGCTCACTTGAGAACAATTTCAAGAGCATGTTAACGATGGATTTATAAGCTGTAACTTTTTTTTGCATCTTTTTGAACCAGAAAATTCAATTTCTACAGATTTTTATAGAAATACACTGGAACCAAAACAGGGTGTTTAAGGGGCAGAATGTAGCGCGGAGGAGCCATTTGGGCTGTCTCACTACCACCCGTTCCCTGCTTTGAAAGAAAGCAGTCGGTTAGCCATTAGCACATGGGCACTCCGAAACCCCTGTGAGAGCCAAGAGCCGAATGGACGCCGTCTTGTCAGTTGGAGTGATCCCAAGCCTATTGATCTTTAGACGTGAGGCGTATTTCATTCAGAAACTCCACAAAATATCTCATAAGGGTTCAAGTGAAAGTGTCGATGTATTCGCTTCGCTGTAACAGTAGTGCCAGCGTTGCCAGGTGGGAAATATAGGATTATCGTACCATAGACTCAAAATTATCGTATTTTGATGGAAATGATCGTACACCCGTCATCACCAAAATACACTGTTTCGCGACAGGCAAATGTAGTCGTGTTTTTTTTTTTTTTTTTTTAATAACTTAGTGGGTTTTTATTCAAGACAACATAGCACATTCTTGTGTTTAAAAGCGCTCACAGGCACTCAAGGCTTCGTTGCAGGTTAACGTAACTGATCTGTATTTATTACTGGATAGGTGGTCTCTGCGATTGGCTGGCAACCAGTCCAGGGTGTACCCCGCCTACTGCCCAAAGCCAGCTGAGATAGGATGGATGGTTTGAGTCTAAAACAAAACAAAACAAAACAAAACAAAACAAAAAAACGGTGGTTTGAGTCTTGCGCGATTTCCTGTTTGGGAGCGTCTCCTGGGGGCGGGCGCTTACCATTCAGCCAATCAGTGCATGGATGTCTCTCGTTACTCATGCTCAGCAAAGCGCTATTGGCTGGTATTATGTCACATGATAACAGATGCCTTCAGGGTTTTATCGGCAATAATCTGAAATGGTCAAATTATCGTACATTTGCCATTTTTTAGGATTATTGATAGTACAGAGGGTCAAATTATCGTACAAATACGATAATTATCGTACACCTGGCAACACTGCAGGAGAACGGCCTCAGCGGCGTCACGACACATCCGAGAACTTAACAAAATAAACGCGCCCAATGTCGTGAAAAGGAGTCACTATAACACCTTTTAGTAGTAATAAATTAAATTATACTATATATATTTGTGGGGACTGGCGTAAAGTTGTATTTTACAATTTTACAATGTGCAGACGCTCGCAAGTTACTTCTTGCTGAAAATGACATAGCTCTTAATATGAAAAGAACACATCGATGGTTTCTGGTTCCTAAATTTGTCATTTTACAATGCACATCCTATTGAACTAAACAAAATAAAAGCATTCAGCGAATACATAATATTTGTGGGGACTGTGTTGTATTTTACAGTTTTAAAAATGTGCATAATTTCACAAGTTACATGTTAAAAATTAGGCAGCTCCTAATATGAAAAGAAAAATGCACTGAGCTGTCACAAATGCAATATGCCATGCATGTTGTAGTGACAGAAAAATGACCAACACAAATCAGTCACACTTGGATTTTTACAGTACAGTACATATTTTGGGTTTATTTAATTACTATGAAATTACTGTATCAATGACAAAAAAATAAAAGCATATTTAAATTAGGGGGAAAAAATTGTACATTTTATTGAAAATTTAAATATAAATTGAGATATAAAATGTGCGATTAATCATCAGTTAATTATTGAAGTCATTCGATTAATTAGGATTAAAAATTTTAATCGACTGACACCTCTAAAATATATATGTATATATCCATCCATCCATTTTCTTGACCGCTTATTCCTCACAAGGGTCGCGGGGGGTGCTGGCGCCTATCTCAGCTGGCTCTGGGCAGTAGGCGGGGGACACCCTGGACTGATTGCCAGCCAATCGCAGATATATATATATATATATATATATATATATATATATATATATATATATATATATATATATATATATATATATATATATATATATATATATATGTATATATGTATTAGGGGCTTGCAATTTGGCTACACTGACTGCTTTTGTAATCTAGCTCCTCTCTGTCTGAAGCCATGAAATTTGATAAAAAAAAAAATAAAATCCTGACAAATAAAGTCAAATGAACCAAGATAGAACACACAAGGTAGACTTCAGCCCTCACCGGCTGTCATTAGATGATGTAAGTGTTCCCAATGAATTGTCCCGTGATGGCAGCATTGCTGTATCATGATCCAATCGTAAATGGCTGAAAAGTTTGGCGCCGGTGAGGTGATGGAGCCCCTCGAGAGTCCCAGTTTAGATTTTCGTTGAGGGGGGGGCTTTGGGATGAGGTCAGGCTTGGGCTTGGGGGTACCTCTCTGCCCGTGGTTATCGAAGAACACGACGGCTCTCCTCGCTGTCTCCTTGACAACGGGCGGTGGCGACAAGGGGTTTGCGGTCAGAAACCCTAATCTGCTCCTCATATGACCCTCTGACGGACAGCAACAGCAGTCCATACACACACCAACATGCACCGGTGTGTCTAGCTTCACTGGTGCAGTGTAAACATGCGCTTATATGGATTCCAATTCATTTCTGCTACCGTAAACACATTTTGGACACGGACATGTCGTCTTCAGTACTTGCCTGAAGTAAAGATGATACGTTGTTCTTTTTTTTTTTTTTTTTCTTTCTTTTTCTTTTGAAGCTTCTTTACGAGGCAACTTGTGGATGGCCATGCTACATCTCCAATCAGGCCATAAAGCAGTGTTTCTGAACACACGGCAGTCTGGAGAGTGTAAAAGCAGAACTCTGATCATTTACTCGCAGGGAGTTGGCCAGTCTTGAAAGTTAAGAGAAGGTTGGATGCAGTTGAAAGGCGGCTACGTCAGCAGTCTTGTGTAAGCTTATACAGTGGAAACCAGCTAATTATCATATTTGTTTGGCTTCAGAAACAGTTTCTCCCTGTAGAAAATAAAATAAGTTAGAGCTGCAACTAACGATTATTTACAGTAGCTAATCGATTAATGTGTCTGTCATTTTGTCGATTAAAAGCTCACTCAGAAATATAATTTCCATACCTTTATTCAAAAACGACATTATTTCAAATTGACATTCACGTAATTATGATTCAGTTACTGGTCTGTAACATCATAAAATAGACAAAATGTTGATCATTGTTATCAAAAGGAAAAGCAAATGTTTTATGTTTATAAATAAAGTTGAGTTGAGTTGAGAGAAAAAAAAAATATATATATATATATATATATATATATATATATATATATATATATATATATATATATATATATATATATAATAAATACGTACATTTTCCAGGAAAAAAAAATCAGTAAAATTAGATATTTTTGAGAAAAAAGGCTCAGCCTTATACAGGACTGTCTCAGAAAATTAGAATATTGTGATAAAGTCCTTTATTTTCTGTAATGCAATTAAAAAAACAAAAATGTCATACATTCTGGATTAATTGCAAATCAACTGAAATATTGCAAGCCTTTTATTATTTTATTTTATTATTTTAATATTGATGATTATGGTTTGCAGCTTAAACAAAACTCAAATATCCTATCGTAGAATATTAGAATATCATGAAAAAGTATACTTGTAGGTTATTCAACTAATTACTTGAATCGTTGAATTAACTCTAAACACCTGCAAGTGTTTCCAAGTGAATCCAGAATGAATGACATTTTTGTTTTTTAATTGCATTACAGAAAATAAAGGACTTTATCACAATATTCTAATTATCTGAGACAGTCATGTATAGTCATATTTTCTAGATAAAAAAAACCCTAAGCTGATGCAATAGAATAGAGTGTAGCACATAGAAATGATCAAGCATGAAACGCAAGTAAAAGTAATGCTAATAACAATAAAGAAAAAAATTAATTAATTAATTAATATAATTAATTAATTAATTATTCTGATCAAAACAAACTCTTACAGTGCCTCCTTCTCCCATGACTGAAACCAAAGTGTCACCGTCCTATGAGAGTAAGTGCATGTGCTTATTTGGATATTTTTCAAGCCTTACTCATATTCATTCATGTTTACTTTTCTGCTTTTTACACGCGCTGTTCGTGTTCCAATGCACGAGCGCGTGTGTCTGTGCGCCTTATAAGGCTTTTCAAGATAAGAAAAGCTGTGAGTCACCCGCCTGTTCGGAGGCACAAAAACATCCTTTTCCTTGCCCTCCACACTTCCCCGCAGGATAAATTTGGTGTGTCTATCCGAGCCGCCGTCCTTCGGGGGCCGCTTGCTCATAATGAGGTGTCGAGCTATTCACACGGCCGTTCTCCAGAGACCTGTGTGTGCGTGCGCGTGCGTTTGCGTGTGTGGACTGAGGCAACAAGCCATAGTGGCACAGCAGATTTGTACCAGAGGGGCCACCATTTGGAAGTGCTTGCAACAAAGACAAGTTACTCGAAAAAAGCCAAAGAAAAAGCTAAACAGACTTCATGCATTTCACTTTTTAACATTCTTGAATTGCCTGGGAGTCGAGTCTTTTCACAATAACGTGGCTTTAGTCAACTATTTGGTAAAGCGCTGCTTATTGGGCCATTCTGTTTCCGTTTCTACTGCCAAAAATATAAATAGGTAGTTAAAACAACAGTTGACCTACTTTCCAGATCAACCGGTGGCCTGAAGACGAGGTGTGAAATGGTAATTTTGTTCTGTAGCCATATTTGGAGCCCTCCTGTACCTCCACCACAAGGCCGAAGTGCCTTTAACCTGTACAAATATGTAGTATAGCTCCCAAATATAATGATAAATCGGTTGAAACTCCAGCAATACAAAACATTTCCAAGATATGGAGCCACAAAATGTCAAAAATTGTCGTTTAAAAAAAAAAAAAAAAATCCACTTTTAATGGGTTAATATCTCCAAAATATAGTACACCTATGCTCTTTATATGTGAAAATTCGGATAGACAAACAAAAGATGCAGGCCTCCAAATATGGTACAAAATAAAAAAAAATTAACGTGTGATAAGGCTGCACGATTTTGGGAAAAAAACCTAATTGCAATTTTTAAGACCAATATTGCGATTGCGATTCGATTTGCGATTTTTGTATTTTACACATTAAAATGTATGAGAACACTACAATCGTGAGTCAGTTTAGTTTCAAGTAATGTGATCAATATTTTAACAATGCAATACTATAATGTCACTATTGTCGTGACTGGGTCATGTTTGGGTCATGACCGTGAGGTCAAGTGTCTGTTTTGAACTGATGTAACCATCATCTGGTTTCAACTAGAGCAACGCTATGTGATGTCAGGAGCTATGTGATGTCAAGAATCTTTAATCTCTTTATTTGGTCTACAGCCAATCAGATAATTCCATGTCAGTCCTGTTACCCACATGTCTAGCCACAGCCAATCCGATCGATTCACTGTCTATTTAAGCCAAACCGAGAAGTGTGTGATTGTCGTATTATTACCCCGGTTCCTCTGTGCATCACCGCAGCTCAAGGGGGCTTGGCGTCTCGTGATTCCCGATGCAATCTCATCGTTTCTCGTCTAGTCAAGTTTGTTGTACGCCTCTCGATGTTATGCGAATAAAGAGTTAAAATCTTATTTGTGTCTGCGCTTTTGGGATCCAACCCCAGAACGTAACAACTATTTGATTAAAAGTACGAGGCGTAGACGTCCTCTTCTGGTGAATATGCTAAGGGGGGGAGCTTTGACCTACATTATGCTTCTAAACCAAATCATTTGCCAATAAAAACAATACATTGAGGCTCAGGCTATGGTGAGATTATAATATAGTTACATATCCAGAATAATAACACAGAATGGAAAATAACATCCCAATAATTTTTTTTTTGTAGCATCATTCAATTCAAACAAGACAAAGAGAACCATTAATAACAGAAAGTAAACAATCTTCAAGTATCAAGTTTCAACATTTAAACAGGTAAACATGGTCCAATATTATGCACTTATATCAAGTAAGCAAACCTTTAAAGCTCAATAACCATGGCAAAACTCTTGTATTAACAGTGCAAACATTGAGGTCTGTCCATTGTGTGCATGAGCCTTTTGAAGCCTTCCCCTGACACAATTTAGGGGAATCATTTCCTTTACAATATAACGAGTTTTAGCCCTTTCTTGTAATTTCTTTATGCCTATGCAATCTTTTTTCATAAGGTGTGGCTAACGTGAATGCTGCTATTAGCAATGTTTGCTTAGCACGGCCGCTAGTTGTTGCCTCCCGTTCGCCAGTCTTGTTTGAACCTGCTTGACAGGCTTCATACTGAAGTCAGTGGTGGTTTTTTAAGTGTTGATATGAGTTGGTTGTGTTGCCTCTAGATCTGGCTACTAGCTAGCTGATAGCACATTTTGTATCTGGCGCTTTTCTTTTGGTCTACGTCATTTTTGTCGAATCCAAAATACATCCAAATAACAGACGTACCGCCCTTGTTGGGCTCTCTCTCCCCTCCTTTGTAGCGGCAGAAGTCCTTTCTTCTATTAAATCCACTTTGGTGCACGGCAGTCACAGCAAGCCTCAAGGTGCACTCGTTATGGTTGCACTATACAGAATGAAGGCACCGGAGCGCAGACTAGCTTGTTTGAGTCAACAACGAAAAGGAAAAACGATCTAAAACCGCACTGTTTTGCAATTAGGTTATTGCACTTGGTCAAACCTCGATGTGGGTTAGATTTAGTTTAATCATGCAGCCGTAGCGTGCGATTCCCGGATCCCAAAAGTGGGTGTGTCACCCAAATTTAACGGGCCATAATTTGAGCTAGGAGGCTCAAACTTGAGAGGATTTCTTTTGTCATATTATGGCTCTAATGGAATAAAAATCAAGCAAATTGAAGGGGTCTACACAATTGTATAAATACAGCATTAAACTGTTTTTCACCTTTTTGAGATAAGCACAAACAAACAAACAAGCAAAGCCAAAGCAAAAGTGACACATTTTTCCCTACAAATTTTGGCCAAGTTGTCTGCATGCATGTTAATTGAAGATGCTTGAAAATTGTTAACACACAAGCCTGATTTAGTGTGTTAAACTGATTAGCAGCTATGCAAATAGAAAGCAACATTTTGGCAGCCTTGTGTTTACCCGCTTGTGTTTCCTGTCAAAATGCCTCCGAGGCCTCCAGCTGCCTCTCCCACCTTATTGAGACCTGCCTTCAATGGATCTCCCAATCACACGATGCATTTGGTTCAATAACGCATAATTGTGCTTTCTCTCCTGGGTTGTTTACACCTCCACAAAGATCCCTGTTCCCACACAGGGAACCCCCCTGTGGCCCCGCATAAACAACATTTGGGGATGCGTGAAGTAGAACAAACAGACGACAGGCACAAACATGATTAGAGTAGCTGGATCGGGGCCTATGAAAGATGATTTAGTACTTCCTGGACTAGGTCAACTAGAAGGAAAAACTTCTTTGGGCCCGAGAGGCGGAGGAGAAGGAATGAACAGAGGGGAGAGATGACTTAAAGACTGTAGACCCGCTAAAGGAGATCCCTCTACTTGTTTTCTTTTTGAAATTTGTTCAATTAAGACATATCCTAAGACTATACTACTGCAGAATTACTTACTTTACCAAACTATATGCTTAAATTTTCCCATACCAAAAAATGAAACTAAAAGCAAGTAGATGTATGTAGTAAACACTTGATTTTAGTGTTAGCTTAGCGTGTTACTGTGCTTTAGCTATGGACGCTGCAGTATTTCACTCCACACTCTTCACTTTGTCATTTATGAAGTTGTTATCTATTCTTTTCACCATTGGCTTATTGGACAGTTACATCAGACCCCAATGAATTCTGCCTGGAGACAAGTGGCAGAAGCTGAGCTATTCTGGCAAGCTACTTCACTGCATCTGTGAGCTAGCTAGAATGCTATTTTATATATTGTTGTTGAAATTTCATCATTTATATCACGAGGTTGCTTGTGTGTCATGAGCAGCTACAAGCGTCCCACCGCAGCTGTAAGATTTACGCATGTTGATTTATTATGTATGGGAATGTGCTGAGTCAGGACAACTCTAGGGGGAAACAAGAATGAGAGTAAGACAAATGAAAGAAGTGTATTTAATGGGTCAGACTGAAAAGGTGATTTTTCTTTTATACCGCTGTTAAATCATTTCCATACGCAGAGGGTTTGTTCTCTCATGCACGTTTAACCGTGGCGTATAGCTAGTATTTACATATTGTTTGACTTTAAAATGTACACGAGTGTCTTGTGACTTCAGGTCGATGGAATTTTATCGTGTTGTTGGGAATATCCATCCATCCATCTTTCTTAACCGTTTAATCCTCAGTGGCAGGGCACATATGACACTATTAGTATTTTTCCACAGGTCTTATTTTATTGTTCTGTGATGACTAAGTGATAGGAATTTGGGATTTGTTGCTCATCAGCATTGCTTGCCGTCTTCATTTGGTTGTTTAGCTTAAAGTTGGTCATCCATGAGCTAAAAACCAAAATTTTAAGGTCAGACTTTGACCATTATACCCCCACTCTTGACCATATGTGGTCATGTGCACAGTTTTTGAAGTGAGCATGATGAGTATCATTCATTTAGCTTTTCATAATTGGGACACTAATTGTTTGCTTTCTCTTCTGTTTTCCCTTTTACCCTTACTACACCTCCCCTCCTTTACCTTTCTTCTGCTGAATCCTAGGTGGCACCCCCCCCCAACCTGGTCAGAAAAACACAACACCTCAACCGGAGACGAGAACCTTGAGAAACGGGAGTGACGGCAGATATCCAGACGCAACATAAGCAGAGAGAGCGAGAGCGAGAAAAGGGCAGTGGGCCATCTGTGCTCCGGTCCCCTGCTATTCTGCAGCTGTGTCGGAGTCAGCAAGTACTTCACAGCTGCCTCGGGACTTTTAAAAAGGAGTAGGAGGTAAAAGATTTCTTCCAGCGTTTCATTGCACAAGGGACGAGCCAAGTCCGGAGCCATGCTGAAGCCTCGATGGCAGCGGATGAGGCCTGTGGGGGATGCTTCTGTGAAGAGAAGGGTGATAGCTCAGCTGGATGTTCCGCTGTCGCCGTCTTGCTTCGCTGTCATTAGTGGATAACGAGCTGCTGCGAGAGAGGAAGCGCAGAAGCAGCCTGTGGAGCGAGGAGGAAGAACCTTGCAGCTGTTATTAAGAGGCCCTGAAATCTTACGTCTCTCCTTTCCAATAGGACTTTTTAAAGGATTCCATGCTAAAGAATCTGATACAAAACTTGAAAAGACCTTGCCGGAAGATGATACTACTTTGATTTATTTTTATTTTTTTTGTATGGTCTATGCCCTGAAGGATTAGTTTGGTGACATTGGTCACCATGGCAGCAGCCTACCGTGTGGTGGTGAGCAGTGTGAGCTGCTACAACAGCGTGGTGGTGGATCGGCGCACGCACTCTCATGCTGTGCACTATTGTTCAGGCCCGTGTAGAGCAGTTTCCCAGGGGCTGGAATGTTCTGTGGCCCATCACGGCACTTGCTCCGAGCTGCTGGTTGCACCAGACTTGCCCTACCCTGACCTGAATGGCCTGTCCGGACACTCAAGGTGCATGACCTCCCAACAGATCCCTCACCATGGTAGAACGAGTGGTACCGTTGACACAGGTTATAACTGTGGTGCTCTGGAGAGAGTGGGCAGCAATTGCAATTTGTTTATAGGGGAGGAGAGCAACATGTGGCGGGGAAAGAAGATCCCCAGTAGCGGAGGATCAACGGGCAACCTGAGCAGTGGTAGCTATGGTAGCCTCAAGGACATCACCGAAGAGGCCATCAATCTGGCCAGCGGTAAGCTCAAAGAGTTTTCCTTCGATAAGCTTCGACTCTCCTCTTCCAGCCACGTCACCTTCCGCAAAGGCCGCAAGGTTCGTCCCGACTCGTTCAGCCGTCGCTCCACTGATCTGGAGATCATCTACGGCCACTTCAGCGCTAACGTCCCCAGTAACGGCACCACCACTGCTCCCAACGATGAGAATGCGCCGCCGTTTTTAGAGACGAAACTGAAGGGCAGTTCCAGCTCCCCGTCAGCTATTACAAAAGTAAATGGTTCAAGCGGTAGCGGGTCGCTGGACCAAAGTGTGAACACTCTGGCATCACTTTACCGCAACACACTAGGAGACGAAAATCTGATTGCACGTTTGCTGGAGAAGACGTGGGGAGATGCAGCTGCCGGGGGTGCCGGTGGGGAGGACATCCGCGCTTGCCTTGACATCCTCCTCAAATGCTCAGAAGACCTGAAGAAATGCACCGACATAATCAAGCAATGCATCCGACGCAAAGCCGGCGGAGGACCTCAGGACGGAGGAGCCAGTCCCGACAGCGTATACCGAGCCTTGATGACCCGACTGAGCATGTATCTAAAGAGACTACCTCTGGAGTTGGAAGGGATAGGAAGCAGCGGCCAGGGTGGACAGGGCACGCCCGGAAGTGGGCATGGTGATTTGATGGAGCTGGTGAACAGTCTCCACTCGCTCCAACAGACGCCATTTTCACCGATATTTGGCAGTGAGCAGCCACCTCGTTATGAGGATGTAGTGCAGTCACCTCCTAGCCCCAAGACGGCTCCTCATTCGGCGTCGTCCACTCCTCACATATCCGTCCAGAGCTCCTCATCCAAAGCGCTCACCAATGGACTACAGCATTCACATCCTCCGTCATCCATCACGCATCACAATCTATCTCCCACTCCTGTCACGAATTCCCCTTCCAGTCGCTCACCGACACACTCTCCGTCCCGTCTTCGAATCTCGCCTACCCCTCCGTACACCCACACCCGTCCTGGATCACCCATGGAGGCTCTGTACATTGAGGAGGAAGATGTAGATATGGGTAAGATGTCTGAACAGATCACTCAACATACATCCCAGAACAAAGACATATCAAGTAAATCTGTGTATCTATCTCAACTAGACTCGATCAGCACTGCCCACAACCTGACGAGGCCGTCCCCCAACACGCTAGCACCCAGGAACGATGACATTGACAAACTGCTCATGGACCTGGAGAATCTATCTCAGAGTATGAGCAACCCCAGGACTACTGAGCCTCCACTTCCGGTCAAGACCCGCAAGCGAGGCGTCAGCGGCCTTGGGATCGTGTCCGCCGAAGGCCAGACTCAGCACAAAATGCCCCAGTTCCAAGTCA